>NW_026517616.1:0-21036 GCF_026319265.1 Colletotrichum chrysophilum | reverse complement strand
ACTGATCACCTTGGCCTCTGAAGACTTGATCTACTACAGCCTACGACCTACGACCTACGACCACGACCCCAGTGTACTGTTTAAACGTCAATCCCCAACTTCTGTTAGCAGACCCTACTGTCGGATAGCTGACCGTAACATTTAATAATTCACTATTAATGGATACTACTTCTAACTTAATTAGATAATTCTATATTTCTTATTTCTTCTTCTAAATCTATTTAGCTATTATAAACCTCTCGTTTAGGTTTAGTTTAACTTTTATATATAGTTTTAGTTTATATTTCTTAACTTAGGTTTTAAAATATTAAATAACGTCTTAGTTATTTATTATAGCTATATTTTCAAAGTCTAATTACTTATTAATTCTCTCTAAGAATAGTATATAGATAATAAGGTTAATAACCTTAAACTTTGACTTTATTTTATTAGGCAATTGATAGGGACGCATGACGAATTGATACGGACGCATGATCCTCTCGGACGCATGAGAATTTAGGTTGTCCTATTGGTCCAAAAAATGCCGACCCATAAATACCTTTCCACAAAGGCGGTGAGTCTCATTACCTTATCTGACCCCTCCCTCCTTAAATTACAGTGCTACACCCACTACTTCTGTAAGCTGTGGCTACCGCACTGCACAAATTGGCATCGAACCACATCTCAAAATATGCGTTGAAGGAACAATACAGTCTTTGAATCTCTATCACGGACTAGTGTCCAACATCTCCCATTCACTCCTTCGCCTCCGGATACTAGGCTGCAGCCTCCGTCCACTGCTTCTCTCACCAGTTGCCATTCCTCGCCCTAGCACATTCGACTGGCTCCTCGTCTGCCGCTGTGAGTATGCCGGCTGTCGGCTTTGCTTCTGTTGATTGTCCTTTTGTGCCAAATCTACAGCAGCTGGCTTATTCCGACTTCCTGGCGGGCGGCCTCGTTTCTTGCCGGGAAGAGGCTGGCCGACCGCCTGAGCAGGATGTCGAGTTGGCTTAGAGCCTAAGACCCCTAGCTTTGGCGGAACCAGCTGTGCATCATTCTTCGGTCGCCCACGGAGCACTGTAGCGATCTTCGGGTCTAAGATACGCTGATATGGGTCCCTAGATGTAGACTCCCGTAGTCGCCATCGTGGGTGAACCTCCCATTTCTTAAAAGCCGTTCCATCCACAAGCTTGCTGTAGATCTTATGGCAGCATGGGATACCATATTGTACTGAGACAGAACACTCATCAGTACAGTCGCCTAAAGCAACTGGTCGGGGGTTCTTCCCAGTAGGCAGAGCCTTCTTTGCTATCCGGTATTCCCGGGCTACTAGCCCAAGTGCCTTTGATGACAGCATCGTGCGGAGCTCGCCAAGGTATTCCGACCTCGGCCCATAAAACTCGCGGGATGTGAGCACTTCATCATGTGCGCAGGCGTCACGGAAGCTTGACTCCTGGTCTCTAAGCATGTCCTGCATAACATCAACTAGCCTGTATAAGTGACTCAAGCCATTTAACAGGTAGCCTTTGATGTTGTAGTTGCTGGATTCGGTGCCTGATGTTACACGGACACCGAAGTTCGGATAATGCCGAATGAAGCAGCGTGCCCATTGTGCCCTAAGAGGCATATAGGTTCCGTAGATATACCGCAAAATTTGTCGCTGGTCGTTGAATTCCTTGCATAAGTTCGCCCAGGCTTTCTCGAAAGCGTCCTCTGTCTCCGCATACATGGTGACTTTCCACATCTCCAAGACACCACGGTACGTATGAGGAATCTCACCTTCTACCGTAGTACAAATGTAGGCTTGGTCTTCATCACTCAACTCGGCTACTTCTTGAGGGGTTTGTTGGTCATCCTCTGATGAAGAGTCTCCATGATTCTGATCACGGCTTTTCTTCCACTTTCGCTTGGCCTGAAGCAGGACGTTTGAGTTGATGTGATGGATACAAAGCTGTTGCTGTGAATCGCGAAACTCATCGTTAAGTGCAGCCTTCATTTGCTTGTCATAGTCAGTAATGATAACGTAAGGCTTTCGAATGGAGTTCTGCTCCAGAAGTTGGTGTATGCCATGTGAAAGGAACTGGAATCCCTCAAGCCTTTCGTTATCAATGAGACCAAAGGCAGCATTAAAAATAGACCCAAGACAGGTCTGACTTGTGACCTGGAATAGTGGAAGCTTAAAGCGGTTGGTGTTGTAGGTGTTGTCGAAGCTTAACACCTCTGGAAACCGCTTCCACATCTGCAGACAGTGGGGAAATGTCCACACGAGACCAACCAGACGATTCGGTTCATCATCTGCCCACTTCACAACGTAAGGTATATCTCGCTCATTGAAGAGTTTGATTAATGCTGCAGTCGGCGCATAGCCCCCCAACTTCTCGCGATTAATTCGAGCCCTAGCGTTGTAAATATCCCTTTGGGTGAGATTAGACTCAGGGAATTGCTCTTGGACGACAGCACGTACATCTCGTGCGCGAATGCCAACCCGGCGACTTGTTGTTTCAATCGCTGTCTTCACGGGCCCCTCAAGGCGCCTGTGGGAGGGATGTGCTGAGGGCTCGAGGCTGGGCGGGTGATTGTGTTCAAGGTGCACAGGATCAGTATGCGGTCGCAAAAGCCACTTGCCCTCCTCTAGTGCTTCGGCAATTACTTGCCACTTACACCCACACTTCCTAGACTTGCGTTGCTTGATCCCAGCGCCACGACTAGGCTTTGGTTCCCCAAACCGATCACATCGAAATGTGTACCGCATGACACGACCCTTGTACTTGTATGCATTATATTTAGCTATACCAAACCCAGCTGCTTTTGCAAATGCATTGATTCGGTCGAAGAGGGCAGTAACTGTCGGTTCGGAATCTCCAGGTATGGGTGGATTTGGTATTATGGAGGGTGGTGGTGAGGAGGATTTATCGCTTGAAACATGGGCTGAAGTAGCTGTGTGGTATGAGGAGGTATGGCTTGTGTAGGAGCTCCTCCGGTGAGGCGGTGAGTATGGCGGAGGGGAATCAGAGGGTGACGACACATCTGAAGTGTGAGGCGATAAACCCCACATCTCCCGCCATCGACGGACGCGTTCGTAAGATTGAACAAGGTCGAAGTCAAGCCTTCTTTCTGTTCCAACTACCCGTCGCACGAGGCTAAGGGCCGTTCGGAATTGAGCTACGTCGGCCTTTGTGGGCTGCTTGCCTGCTTGCTCCTCGGGCTGTGTTGGGAAAATGGCCCGATGTGAGGGTAAAGTGCTGTACTCGGGACCAAGCATAGGCATTGCAACACGTTGAAGCTGTCGAGTAGGTCGGTTGGTTGTGAAATCATCGCCAAAGAAAATTTCGTGGTTGTTGTATATCTCCCACGCTGTCTCATTGAGGCCAAGGGATCCTTGTGGCTCCGGCCAAGTCCTGAATTGTTCTGGGTATGTTGTAGTGGCGAAGATATTCCGGAGGGCCTCATGGTCTCCCTGTCCATAGTACTGGCTGACACTAATGCCACTGCTAGAGGACGTGGGAGAGGCAAGTACCGTCGGGCTTTGGCGTCGCTGGCGTTTTGATGGTGGCTGTTGTTCAAGAAGACTATCGCTGCGGGCTCTGCGATACGGGTTTCGACGCACTGGAGGCGACGAACTGGGGATAACAATTGGGGAAGCCATGGTTGAAGCTGGTGTGGAGGTGTGTGATCCTAGATTGAGTTGACGCGTTGAGACGCGAATGGCAGAAAAAAGGCTAGGTACTTGTCTGGGAGCTGGCAGAATCGGAATGCACTAACATTTATTTTTTGGACCAATGAGAGAACCAAATTCTCATGCGTCCGAGAGGATCATGCGTCCGTATCAATTCGTCATGCGTCCCTATCAATTGCCAAATTTAAAGTAGGCTTGAGACACATTCCCACTCTCTAAATCACGAGGTCCAGACGCCAATGTGCGTGGTGTTTGCCATCACTGGTTTGGAACTGCAAGAATGCTGAGTTCAGCAGCGAATGTTTGGTAATCTCTGGCGGCCGTCGCATGTCCGAATGCGGATTCCGCAGTCCGTCATCTTTCTCATCGTATTCCACTTCGGTATTGCTGCATGCCTCCTCGCATGTGTGGGCTCAGGTCACCATTCTATTTTCGTTTACGTGGGTCTGGCAGCTCGCGACCATGCAGCAGCTCAATGAGACCGGCAGGAGCTACCGATTCAAGGTCAGGATGACGTCAAACGGAAAGCGCAGTTGTAGGTTCAGGTTGGGCGCCTTCCCATGCGGCGTTTGATGGGTCGCCCAACGAGGCAAGAAGCAGAGCAACTACGTATGACGTAGCAGGCTCAGCAAAGCTTGCCTTTTGAGGAACGTGGGCTGCCTTATACGAGAGCCCATATTTGTGTGGCTCTAAGGGGCTCGATGGCTTTTCTGCGCCTCTGCCGATGACGCCCGCCCCGAGTTCGAGAGACTGGGAACCGCTGCGGCCATTCTCAGATGTAGATGGCGTCAAAGTGCAGGACTCGTTAGGTAGGCTAGAATTCCGCAGAGTCGTGCTGATTCAAGGTCTCGGCCCTCGCGTAGAAGCCTTCACAGCAGGAACTCCTGTCAGGTGACTTCACGGGGCGCGCCAGAGCTTGTGCTCCGCCGCGAGAACGGCAAACATCTTCTCCGGTAGCTTCACATGCAAATGCACTGGGAATCACGGAGACGAGGAACGAAAATATTGTGTGAATAGAACCGTCGATGAGTTGAGACGGGGAGGGTCAGGTGCCTCCCCTCTCCTGAACGAGGCCGTAGCCTGAAGTAACGAACCAAACCAAACCAAACCGAACCAACGACCAAAACGAAACGAGCCAGCCGAGAACCAGACCGCCGACCCAAACCCATGATAACTAGGTATGCCCGTAGGCAGGGACCCCCCTCCAACTCCAGAAATTCCATCGTCATTCTTTGACGCCGTGCGTCTTCGTCATTGTCGTCGTATCCGCCGTAACTGTGATGTATGGGTTAGTGAGGGACGACGACGAGGGACGAAGGAGTCTACTCACTTAATCCAACAAATGTTCCAAAAAACAAAAAGAACGAGAGCATGTGGCTCAGTGCCGGGTGGCCGCCGTAATGATGAGTACGACGACCACCGCGATGCACCAGAGGGCGAAGCCTCCGAACATCATCATGCGCATGTTGCGCCTTTGGCCGTGGGAGAGGCCAGAGCACTCTCCTTGAGTGATGGCCGCTAGCATCGAGTCGGCTCTGCACGAGGTCATGGCCCATCCCACGAAGGGGATGACGAGGGTGATGGCCATGACCCGGCGGTAGAAGAGCTTGGAGCGCCGTTGCGCGCGCTCCGAGAGCATGTTGGGGCCGGCAATGCCAGCCAGCTCCACGTCGGTGCTGATGACGCGGGCCCCCTCCCTTGTGAAGAGATGGGGGGAACCCTCCCGCGCCCGCTGGTTGGCGAGGGCGTCGGCGGCCGCTCGGTGTGTGACGCGAGCCGCCTTGCCGCTCGCCGCGGTAGGAGCCCTCTCCTGCAAAGGAGAAGGGCGCGCGGGCAGCCCCGACGTGGGCTGGTTGCCCCAAGTGTTTTGGCGATGGGCTATTTGAAGAGAATCAGATGCTGTTTTGAGCGACGAGAAATGGAGGCGTTGTTGGAGGGAAAATTGGAAGATGGGGAAAGTTGTGGGCGGAAAGAGGAAGGAGGAAGAAGATGGAGGGATCGAAAGCCCTCGCCACAAAAGAATTTGTAGTGAAAGGGCTCAGGGCAAAGGGAGATAGGGCACAAAAGGGCGGGTACTTACAAGAGAAGGCCTCGTGGTAGCTACCGTTCTTGGTCTGACTGAATTGTGAATGGGCAGAATCCTTGCGGTTGTCGGGACGAGAGAGACCATAGCTGCTGTCTTGAATGGAAGAATTGGGGCGCATGGTAGGTGAGATGAGGCTGCCAGACAAGGTATGATCCTCCAGGCCACTTGCGCGACGTACAGCTTGGATTCTGGATGCATCCTCTCGAGAGACTAGAGGGAAGGGGAACTTGGACTGGGAGAGGCCACTGAATGTTTCTCCTGTGTCGGTGCGAGGACGAGAGCCAGGGTGCTGCAGAGAAGGATTCAGGGAGTCCAATTCCACATCATGCCACTCCTGTTGTCGACGATTAGGAGGGATAGTGGGCTGAGGGGGTGTAGGGAAACCCAAGTTGGGGAAAGGAGACAATGGCGACGTCACGGGCTGCATGCCTGCGGTTCTTCTCCACCAAGGGCCAGTGGCGGATAGAGCGCGACGAGCTTCGTGGGCGTTGGGATGCTGAATGAGGACCCTGTCAGAGACGTTGGCAATGCTGCTTCCAGTCATGACTCTGCCAACAGCGCCAGTGGGGAATTCGCGGTCGTCAGTGACAGTGCGCCAATCTTCTTCTCCATCAAAACCAGCTCTCTCATCTGCAGTAGAAGTCATGGCAGCCATGTTGGTGTTGTCAATAGCGCTGTAGGGTTCAGCTGCTGGCGTATTGATGTCGTCAGGGCCATGGTGCTGGGTGGCAACGGGAACCTTGACTCCAGATGAAGTGACCTTCCAGGAGGGCTGGATTGCTGGCACATGGTAGAATCCTTGCTGCTGAGTCTTAGCTGGGTTGTTAGGCGAGTTGTGAAGATCGTGCGTGTGGGATGAACGAGTACGGTTCACAACAAGGCCGGATGAGGGTTGACTGATCCCAGTAGCGTGATGAAGAGCTTGAGACACTTCTTTCTCCGCACTGAGTCGTGTAACCTTCTCCTTGTACTTGAGCTGGAGTTCCTCAAAATCGTCATCTTCAGACTCTTGAGATGAACAACCTGAGAATGCGTGAAAGGGGTTGAGCCGGCTGGAGGACGCCGTGCCATTGTCTTGTGCGTTGAACCGACTCTCTGAGGCTTTGGAGGCTTGGCCATTATGCTTTGCCTCAGTCTTTGTCTCCACCGCTTTGGCAACAGGCTGGGGCTGGGGCTGGGGCTGGGGTATTCTGGGAGAAGCTGGGGAACAACCAATGAAGGGATCAAGAAAAATAGGAAAGCGCGTGACATTCTGGCTAGACTGAGTGGTGTCGAAGTAGCCAAATGAGTCCTTCCACTTGGGAAGATCGTCGAAGTGAGACTGCGGATTTTGCTGGGAGCGGTCTTGGGAGCTCGTGGCAACAGGCGGAGGAAGAGTGGTGCGTGAAGCCATGATGGGAGACGACCTGGGCTCGAGCTTGACTTCGGGAACGGGCTCATCATCAGATACCTGACCCAAAGAAATAGCGTCCTTGGGATAGATGGAGGAGGAATCTTGCCAGTTGTCGAGGGCATTTCGGCTGGCGAATGGGTCATCTGCAGGGTGCGGCTGCTCTTGCTTGGCCTTGGCTTCGGGCAGAGACGAGATCGAGGTGTCGATGAAGGCGTACTCATCATCAGATGGGTAGACAGAAGAGGCGCGAGGGTCCTTGCTGATGGTCTCTCTCTTGGCTTCAACGGCAGATTGGGCGGAGTGGGTTGTAAAGTTGGTGCCATTGCCGGACTGAGTGCTGGTACTGGGAAGCTCTGTCCCCTCGGTCTTCACCTGGCTCTCTGGCTCCTGGGAATCCTTGGACCGGTTGGCATCACTCAGAATCTGCTCAACTTGCTCAAGCTGCTCTTGGGTCAATCGCTGGCCGTTTCTCAGGACCGTCTCGAAGGGAAGCTTGGGAGTAGGCGGCGCAATGTTCCGGTGAGCTTCGTTGAATGAGCTGTACAAGTTGCGGTTCGGAGTGAGCGAGCGCTTGGCAGGGCGCTGCATGGCGTTAGGATCAAGCCTTTGGGATGGATAAAAATAGAAGGTGCGAAAAAACTTTACCTCTTTGGTCTTCTGCTTGTCAGCCATTGTGGAATCGACTGGGATTGCGGCTTGTGAAGTATTGAAAACAGATCCTCAGTTCTGCCTCTCGTGAAGGGGCCAAAAAGTGCGCAATGGGGTGAAGATCGTCTCGCGCAGCAATCTCAAAGAGATGAAATGTGTGTCGGACGAAGCCTTCTGGGAGATATTGATACTGAAAAGAATGTGATCTGATCAGGAAGGGGTGCAAATCAGACTTGTGACGGGACTGCCGAAGTAAAGCTGCTTGACTCCCAAAGAACGCGCCACAAGGAGACGCGCAAGAAATTTGTGAATGGGGAAAACAAGGCCAGAAAGACTGTCGTCAAGGGATGTGAAGAGGGGAGGATTGCCAAAATTTGGTCGACAAGGTGTGGAAAGAATAAATTTCGCCCACGTTGTTGTAGATGGGAGAGGTGGTGGTGGCAGTGTGGGAGAGTGGGAGAGTGGGAAGGAAAATTTGTTGTGGGCGGAGCAAAAAGAGTTGTGTCGAGAGAAGAGAAGAGAGGGAGGTCGGCTGCCTGGCGTAGCTCCTGTCTTCAACGGAGGAAGGAGCGTCGATTTTGGACAGGTTCGAGATGTTGGCCGCGAGTGGTGATACTGGTTGCTATGGCTCAGCCCGGGACTCGCTTCCAGGACAGCGCTCCGCTTAAACACGGCCCAGGACGCCAGTCTTCTGAAAATGCCCCATGATGAGAGTTAAAAGCCTGGCGAGCTCACGGTGTGCAATCAGACCTGTTGTCCAACTGCCAGGCCATGATGGGAGGATCTATTTCAGCATACACAGCAAGTCAATTTGGACTCTTGCTGAGCCCCCAGTCCACATGAACTCCGTACCAACGTCTTGATGAATCTACGCCGCTCATTCTGGCAATTGGAAGTGCGCAACCCCATATGGATGGATGTTTCCGTCCAAGGATGGAGGCTTCTTGTGGATTAGTGTCAGTGCGGATGATGGGACCGAGGTGGGACCCAGAAGCATATTGCGACAACATCGCATCTTGATATCATGAACGATTGAGGATGGGCTCATCTAGAAAGCTGGAAGATGTCATTCAAAATGTATGTAAGTGGTGCATATATCATCATGCGGGAGTTGGTCTACTCAGGCAATTTCGATTGGCTTGTAAGTCCATTCGCGCCAGATCCGCCAGCGGCGTAAATCACGATGTACAAAAACAGCCCAAGGCCAAAGAAATCGATGACATTGGCTCTACTGGTAAATCTCGGACCATATAAACATGTCGCTTCTGTTGCGCGTCACAAAGCCTTGTCCACAGCTCCTTCCACTTGTTGAAGATCAGGGCTTTGACAACCTCCCACAAAGCCCGATTGGAAAAAAGGAAGAAAAAATTATCAAAAGACGAAAATAGAAACGAGATACAGCCTCATGCAGGTGGAAAGTCTGCTGTAAGGTGCACCTGCCTTATTATTTTCAAGGTTTTGAGGCGTTGCCGCCTCACAACGCTGTTGAGGCCATCTCCATCTCGATAATATTTGGGGAAGGAACGACATGTCGTTGGAAAGAGCACGCACACCAACCTCCTCCTGGTTAGTCAGCGGGGTCTAGACCCAAGGAGGCTAGTCCAGGCTCCATGGGCGATAGGCGATAATCATTCGCGATAAGAGCACCCCCTGGTCGATGGACCCTGTCATCCTTCCACCTCTTGACATGGCAGGACCCTGGACCATCTTCTGGCTCGTTTTCCTCATCCGTGTGTCGGCTCCTACGTCCCAGATTCACTCTCAGCATCGCCCTATCTTGGCAGCCATGAAGTTATCCGCACTTGCGACGATAGTGGTCACGAAGCGCATTCAGGGTCCATCAGGGTCCCGTCCAGCCTGATGGTGTCTCGGTAGCGCCCATCCCGGGCCACTTTTCCATTCCCATCTCCCTTCCTCCAGATCGTTGAAGCTTCAGCTGCTTTGGCAAGCGAAGCGACGGTCGTGAGACTAGTCAATCACTACCAACCGAGATCAACATTTGAGGCTTGTAATCCATCACATTCAGCTTGGCAAAGTCATCGTACAAACCTAGGAATTAGACAATCGACACTGCTAGCTCGTTGCCGATCCACGACACACGAAACATTACTCTCAATCGTGATGGATCTCGGCACGGCAGCATCGCACGACGAACTCCAATTCCCCCTCATCTACCGAGAGGGGAAGTCGGGATACAGGCATCGATGGTTTCCTTCCCAAGACTCGGAGAAGCTGGCGCATTAAAGAGTCAAGCAGATAGAGTTCGGCCTGCCCGCAGTCCGTGCTCACAGGTCTCGTCCGAGCCTAAGGGACCGAAGAATGACAGACGCAAGCACTCAATGCGTTGCGGGCCTTGAAAGACAGCTCTCCGGGCAGCTGGGAATACTTTCTTCGGTTCGACGTGGGCTCAACCCAGAAACACCAGTCACCAGCTGGGGGCGAGCAGGCAAGATCCTGAATGGCATCCCGCCGAGACAGCAAAGATCAGCGGTGTCTAGGAAGGATGGGTCCCATACCTGGCGAAGACAGGGCGAAGAGCATTGTTTCGTCAGCGAGTGTCACCAATGCAGCGAGCATCAAAATGCCTCTGTCAATCGACAGGACCCGTTCGTGGATATTCGCAGTCCCATGTGCATCAACAGCATTAACAACAAACGTTCCGAGATACCACATGCATTGCAAGCACACCGCATCGCATCGCATCGCATGGCGGCGCAGTGCAACAATGACCGGACGTGTGTCTCGCCTGCCCTGTACTCGACGGGTTGTAGGAGTCAGCTTCCTGGTCGACTTCGTCGTCTGTTTGGCTCTGCGTCGGAGGATGCTCCGTGGGCCGAGTCGTCATGGACAAGCGTACGGATAGGCAGCACGAGCGAGCGAGCGGACGGCGGACCAGGGTGGGATGCGAAAGAGTGAGAGTGGTGTTGGCTTCCAACTTCTGTTGTTGGCAATCCAATCTCCAAAATATTGGAAGCCTTGAAAAAAGGAGGCGACCACAGACGACGACGATGTGCACGGGTGAGGCAACCAATGAGAGGTCGAGTCCGGGGTCGCGCAGCCAATGATGGGCGGCAAAAGTCCAGCCCCCCCGTTGCCGAACCCAACCAGATCTGTTGGACACGGCCGACCCTCGCCTCCCGCCCACCACTACGCCTCCAGTTTCCAGTTTCCAGTGTTGTTCCCCCCACCGCCCCAGCGGGTGTGCGTCCTTGCCATCCATCCCTCGCTCTGCAGCAGTGCAGGTGCTGCTGTGTTGCCGTCGCCGTCGCCGTCGCCGCGGTCGCTCGAATGCCTCGACCTGACCTGGACTCTTCCGCCCGCGCTCTGCACTGCATCCGGCGAGCCGTCGATTTCGGGTGGATTCGTGATCTCGAGATTCCTGTGCGGCCACGAGGTCTGGAAGGGCTGTCTGGCTGACGGACTGCATATATGTGAGACGGCGTCGAGCACCATGTCTCCTGCGTCATCAACATCAGCAGCATGAGCTGTGTCTTGCTTGCAGGGAGGGCGGCTCAGGGCAATTGAGATTGAGGCGTGCAATGGCAGCCTTCGAGGCTTGCAAGGTTGGCAGCTCTGGGAGGGTAGGTTCGTCGAGCTCCAACACCAAGACGGCCCTGACGACGCCACGTTCCTTGCACCGGTCGGTGGATGGCAGCGATGGACCTCGCACTAAATCTGCGATGCGCAACGCCGCACACGCATATCCGCCTTAGCTCCTGCACACCGCTCGTACGACGGTCGTCTGCCATCCACCCAACCTATCGAAACCGCAAACGACCCCCAAAACCTCGTCCCGCTGGTTGGGATTCTGCATTGGAGCGCCAGCCAAAGGGGCCTAGACGGCCCATGCTACGCTGTGCGGCCCTGAGCTGGGTCTCTCCATGCATCTGTTGTTCGCCCAGAGAAGACGCTCTCTGGCTCTCTGGCAGGAATTCCCATCACTCCCCCATTCGCCTCACTACCCTACTCGAAACCGTTGTCTTTGTTTCGTTTCTCTGGCATGGGCTTCCCGACTTATCCATTCCTCGTTAGTTGCCGTACCCAGCCATTGGACGGACGCCGTCGTCCGTCACCCTTCTCCACCGGCATGCTCAATGCGATTTCCGGGCGCACATGACTCCAGGGTGCGAAGCCGCCCGTAT
The DNA here is from genome assembly GCF_026319265.1 of Colletotrichum chrysophilum. Taxonomy (NCBI): domain Eukaryota; kingdom Fungi; phylum Ascomycota; class Sordariomycetes; order Glomerellales; family Glomerellaceae; genus Colletotrichum; species Colletotrichum chrysophilum. The sequence goes on along the minus strand of NW_026517616.1, from coordinate 9,112 downwards.
TTCACTTTCAACCCCCCGGCTTGCCAACCCTTCTCCTACCCCGATCCTCCGAGATTTGCCCTTTCCCATCCATTTTCACCTTTTCACACCCATCTGCAACTCTCCAGACATGTTCAATGGCGTTTTGGGTGGTAGGAGGGGAGGCAAGGCCACTGTCCCAGGGCGAGGACAATGCCCTGAGTCCCGACCTGTACATTATGGGTGGCAAACGACGGATCGGTCATCTTGATGAAGACGATTTCTACGACACCTACGACCACCAGGACGCATTTCCTCAGCCAAAGAGGCCGAGATTATCACATCTCATTCCCGACTCGGACCCCGGCTGTACACCACCACCACCACGCGGCTCTGTTCCCGTGCAAAACCTGTCTTTTCTGGTTATCCGAGAGCAAACATCGCCGACACCGCCCACGCCCGAATGTGCGGAACCCGATGTCAGCCCATCAGCCATGGAAAGGACCGCATCAGGTTTATCAATCTCATCCGACACCAGCATTTATAACCTTGCCGAAGATGAGGGCTCGAGACTTCTGGACGATGATGCTGCCGCCCGAATGGTGGAGGATCGATTGCACCTCAACCGGCGCCGAGCGAAAGACACGCAGCGGGAGAGGATTTTGAGGTCGCTCATTCAACCACGGTCACGCCACGCCGAGTTCTCCATCGACAACGCCGCGTTGGAGAGTATCTTCTCTGCGGCAAATGAGATTTTCTTTCACAACTGTCTTTCTCAGCGAGTCACCTGGGATTGGTCTCATGCGTCCAGCGCCCAGTACAAGGACCACATCATCGGCACCACAGCTCTTCGACGTTCCAAGATGGGAGGATTTGAGACCCTCATTGTGCTATCGAACCCAATCTTGAAAGATAAGAAGTACAATCGACGGCTTCTCATCTCAACGTTTTTACACGAACTTATTCACAGCTACCTATTCATCAAGTGCGGCATCAAGGCTCGTCACTGCGGTGGACACACGCCAGGATTTCGGAGAATCGCAGAGCTCATCGACATCTGGGCTGGGTCGGACAACCTGCACCTCCGCGACATGGAAGCTGACCTAGAGCACTTCCGTGAGGACGAAGGTCGCTCCTGCGGTCACGGGCCGACATTTCCTGAGGCGTCTCCTCGGGCCATCTTCCACAGCTCTCAGGAGTACCTTTCGCCTCATCAGCACATTTACTACGAGCACCGATCCTACGAACATGACAGACCACGCCCCCACCACCAGGATCGTTGGGATTTTTGCATCAATGACCACCCAGAATACTTTCCTGTCAGTCGGGGTAGTAGTCCCACATCGACGATCCCGACCACGACTGAGGGGGAATTTGAAGAAGTGGAGCCGTTGGAGGAAGGCGAGATCCGCGAGACACGTGGACGACTCTACTTCCCCGACGACTACGCCTCTAGCAGACACTCATCTGCTCACCACGAACGACATTATGACTCACACGACGGGCGATGGGCCCGTCCCGATGACCGACGAGGGCTGGTCTTAAGCTACGACAGCAGCCCCAGCTCCATCATCACCATACGTTAGGGGATGCCGGAATGCATCAGCGGCATCGCCAGTCATTGTATATTTACTTTCATTTGTTTCGCGGGTCGGCACAATGGCGTGTCAAGTTTGAAAAGCATATTAGCATGGCGACGGTGTTATCAATGGTTTTGGCGGCGGCGGCGGTCCTCCATGCGGAATCTACCAGGTGCATCTTTTCGGCTCAACATACGGACGGACTACTACTTTGTAATCCCTTTCCCATCATCTTAGACTCTTCTTCCCTGGCCTGGCCAGGCTTTCTACATATCATATCATCAATTCTAAACCAAAGCAGTACACACCACTGCTTTCCCTCGTCCCTCCTTCCCAGCACATAACCATGTTTCTTTCAACATGCTACGCGGGACGCGCAGAACTTCCCAAACCCATCAAGACTACCCCGCGGCACTGACTGCGGTCGGAATTTGAGTCCTGGGAATGAGCCCAGGCACCTTCTTTGACCCTTCCTACACAACCATATGGGAAGGAAGGAACGTGCCCAACGCTGCGACATCTGGCAGCTGCGCCAGACGCACCCAAGCGCGTCAAGGTGCAAGAAACAAAACTTACAAAACGGACCTGTCACCATTATCACTTCAAACTCGAACAATTGCCAAACATCACTTCGACCGTTGCAGCAATTCTAAGATGGCAGAATCACAGAAGAGATCGAGAAATTCGCCACCGCGCTGCCAACACTCCTCCTTGATATTCCGAAAGAACGATCACCTGGTACAGACGCAGTCACACAACATAAACGACGTCGCAATAACGTTAGCCGAGAGCATCGCCGGACAAGTGCAATGGACCGCCCGCGAGAAACCGTTGAGAGATACCGTCGCCCGCATTCTATCAAAACAAGGATCCGACAAAAGCCCGAAAATCGTTTCAGCCAGCACGATTTTTACCCTCATGAAATTGATCGATGAGCTCTGCTTTCCCGGCCTGCTCTTCCCCACAACCCACCTGAACCACGCCTCGCATCCGGTGCTTCTCGAAATCGGACAATGGCGGGGTCGCGTGGGGTGGACTCAGGCTCTCCGGACTAAGCCTGGACTACGCAACACCAGTCCGAGCCCGAGCATCTCCATCCGTTTGAGCACGGTCCGCCACCATGCGGACGGCAAGACGGAGGCGCTTTCGCTCCGAGAAGTCATCCAAATCGCGATCCACGAAATGGTCCACGCCTACCTGATACTCCTTTCCTGTCGACAGAAACAGTGCGGAACAGACTTTGAGACGATGCATCGGGATTTGGATGGAAGCGGGCATGGCCTCGCCTTCGTGGCGATACTGAAGGCAGTTCTGGGACAAGTGCAAAGTTGGGCACCGCAGTTGAAGGATTTCGGGATGACAGACGAGGCGATTGACCCATACGAAGATTTCAGTGTGAAGTTGTGGAAGAGGGGGGAAGGTATCGCGGCAAGGAGCAATGGCCAGAAGGTCTGGTGGCTTGCAGCAAGACCGCTATGAATTGAGGACGCGCGCGGTATTGACTAAGACTCGGTCTTCCGGACAACGGCATTCCGAGTGAACATATGAGATGGGACAACTGCTTTTTTTGGTATTCGCTCAAAGACTTGACTCACGGAACCGCACGGGAAATGGAAAGGGGAACAGACGGTTGTTTGTACAGTACAGGGTGGCGCGTAACAAAGCCACAGGACAAGACTGAACTCCCTCACGGGACATTCACACATTCAAGAGATCATAACTATGAGTTTAAATGAGAAGCACTTTATCCATCGAGGTGTCAAATTGCGGATATAAAACTGAAGAAGGCACCTTGGACTCCCCTGCCATCCCAAATCCCCCTCTCAATGGTTGCTAGATCTCGTCTGCGTTCGCGATTTTGAGTCTTGAGAGATCGAAAATTGATCAGATTCTGGAGGTTATTTGTGACATTAGTGCTTAGGCTCACAAACCAAGATCCCGAAAGTATGTAAGTCAGCATGGGCTCCAATTTGATAATGTTGGTCTCTCTCTTTCAACAGCTGATACCCGGCAATATCGTCCAACACGGATATGAACTCCCATATTGTCGTCGTTTCATTCGTCTTATCTTCGTATTCGCAAAATTCCCAAGCGCAAAGATTCGGAAGACCGAAGTATGAGCTGTCTTCGGCCTCGAAAACGAGACGCTCGTGGCTCGTTTCATCAATTTTTTCAAATACATAGTACGATGCCTGCGCGTCGAGGACGGTTTGCTTTTGGCGCAGTCGACGATCGACGAGCCAGAGCCTCGTATCCGGGGATGACGTCCAACTCTTCATGGCCGAAACCAGCCTGTGATATTTCAGCCAAGTCGTTTTATCCATGTTATCGGGATAATCGCGGTAAATTCCTTTAAGTCCGTTGTTAAAATCGCGTCTCCAAAAATACTGATATTCTCGGAGGCCATCGATGGTTAATGAACTGTCGAATTCGAGGGCTATGTGTTTGACCATGCTGCTCCCGACTAGCCGGGGTGCAAATGGCAGGAGCTTGGTTATCGCCCATTCAGTGTCTATGATGACGTCCCACACCTGCAGAAGTACTAGGTCCTGGCAGGGAAGAACCATGAAGCACTGGGGGCTTCCACGACTGTCGACGCTGAACATTGCCGGGAATTCATCTATTTTTACAGTGAATTCCGGTAGGTGCGAGTTTTGTATCGGGTCCGTTACTTTTGAACAAGCGTCGACATACTTGGACCACTTTCCGGCGTTATAGCGACGGCACATTGCCATATAAGACTCTTTGCAGGCGGTGAGGCCGCCTCCATCGACGACGTACGTTGACGGATTTCCCGCGGTCCAGGAGTGCGAGGCTGTGTCGTTGGCGGGAGTCGGTGCGCCAACGAATCGGCGATCGTCGCCCATCTTCTTTGCTAGGTGCCGAGGAAACGTGTTAGAAGTAGGCCGATGGTCGCGGTAGTTGTTTTCATCGATGTAGGTGAAGATGTGGACGCCTCGGTAGCCGGGCTGGCGAACTGCGAGATCCTAGATTTGGTCTCGCATCTCTCCGGGCAGCATGGGAAACTGGTGGAATGTCTGGGTGGCCATTTCGGTACTTGGCGTTGTAGAATGTTCTCGATGTTGTTGCTTGTCGCTCATGAAATGTTGATATTGCAGTTCGGCAAAGTGAAGTAGATTGCAGATGTCCACGAGGTTGGAGATTTTGAGACTGAGGAGCTTCTTAAGTTTTGCGAAAGTAAGTGCTCGCTGGCGTTTGGGTGTTTCAGGGTGCGACCGCGACCTTGTTTTTTGGGGGAAAAAAAAATTGAAGTACCTTGCGGTCCGGACGGATACCTTTTGCTACTTGGCCACATAGGGGTGGTAACAAGCGTACATGTCCATCAAGGTGATCTTTTTGATCGATTTACAAACGGAGTTGTCTGTTCTCCTGGACAAGCCTAGTCTTGTATCATGGCATCTAAACTTCCTTAATTTGGAAAGGCTGCTACGAAATAGTTCAAGGGTGGTTAGATCTCTTTCAAGTCGTGTTCTATTACCAGAGAATATTATGTATGTAGTCTATGTCGGGTTGTGTATGGTCTTTCCAGGGAATCAGAAACTTAATGAACCAACGATTGTAGTTCAGTTTGAACTTTGGCAGCCTCACAAAGCTTCAAACCTCATGTTGCTCAACAGGAAGGATAGCCTAATGCTCGACCAACGGTCTCTCTCCGGCATCCAACGTCTCCTGGATACGCTGAGAGGGCAGCCACTTCTCAGCAGGGATAAACCACCAAGAGAACACCGCGAAAATGGTGACAATGCCCATGATGACCGGGGCGTAGTTGAGCGTTGACGCCTCTACAGGAAATGCATATGGGGAGAACAGCACCGCCACAACCCAGCCATTCCATAAGACGGCGATCGCCTGAAATGGGCGACTCCATTTTCCAAGACTCCACGCCGGCTTGGGGAATGTCTTGGGAGTCAGGAAAAGTCTGCCCAGACAGATGAGACCGTAGGCGGCCGCCGACGGTACACCTGCCGCGGAGACCAGCGAGGTGAAGGCCACGGAAGATGGGAGGATCGTGCAAGTGATGACGGAAGCGACTCCCCACACGACGAGAATCGCGTTCCTGGGTTGGCCGTCGACGACCTTGGAAACCCAGGAGGAGTATGGCAGGACACCATCGCGAGCAACGGCGAAGACCAGGCGAGAGGCGGCGAGGACAGCGATAGCAGTGTTCTGGGAAGGGTCAGCCTTCCTTCTGCGTTATGAGGGTCCAAACGTGACTCACAAACCACAAAGCAATGATGCAGATGATGTTCATAAAGATGTGTGCCCTCTGGCCAAGAATGGCAGCGTACAAGGGCACGAACGGCTGAGCACCACCGTACGAGAAGAGGGTATCCGCGTCGGGCTGCATCAAGTCAGCACACATACCCGCTGATCTGTGTGATTTAGACTTACAACACAAAACAGGAAAAGAATGACGACAATGAAACCGCCAATGCCGCTGGTCACAGTACTCCAGAAGATGCCTTGTGCAGCCGCGATACTAGCGTTCTTGGTTTCTTCCGCAACATGCCCAGAGGCGTCGAAGCCAATGAGAATACCCGCAGTGGCAAGATACGAGAGACACCAGTTCCATCCGTCAGGGGCGCCGGTGCCGTTGTAGGTCGTCAAGAAGGCGTCATGAGCTGAGCGAAAGCCGATGGTGTTCTTCGTGGCAATGGGCAACCAGATCATGTTCAGCACAAAGTCCAACAGGACAAAGCCAGTGGACAGGTAGAAAATCCATTTGAAATAGCGAGCTGGGCTGCTGTTAGCAGCGTTGCAGTGACACTGACATGAACAACCTACGCGGCAGCAAGTTCCAAATTGCGGCAGCGGCAAGCATTACTTCAGTCGCAGCCCATTGGACCGCCCTGAACTTGATACTTGAGCTGTCAGACGGGAAGTCCAAGTTGAAGACGACGATTTCCTGTCAACCCATCAGCAAGAATACTTCCAGCCATATTCGGAGTTAAGCGGTAACTGACCGAAAGCATGTAGTTGACAGCTCCCTGAGTGTTGCCTGAAGCTTTGTAAGTCTATGCGTCATACAGTTGACAACAGGTTCTGAACTCGGAACTCAAAACTCACTGGCACAGAACGTTGTCCACGCAGTGGTACTCCACCACGCAACAATGAAACCAAGCAGTCTTCCATACTTGGGCCCTCCAGCTTCAGCAGCCCACAGGTAGATAGAACCAGCAAGAGGAAGCGACGAGCAAATCTCTGCGATGACAGCGGCGGTAATGAATGTGAAGACGCATGTAACGATAAAACTCGTCCTGCTTGTTGTTGAGCATGCTTGAGCTAGCGCAGTGTGGATTTGACCTTACCAGTAAGCCAAGTTTCCGCCAGCTGCAATTCCAGTCGAGAATGTCACGCGGACACCGCCAATGAAGTAAAGAGCAGCTAGTCAAGCTGAATTAGCGCGCGCGTTCTGTTGAGAGCTTCCGATGCGGAACTCACCAAAAGTTGTCGCAAAATTGTGGAAAACATTAAACGTTCTGTGCAACACCTGCAAATCCAGTCAGCTAACGAAAGTCCAATAATAATCTTTGCAACTTACAGGTTTGTAACCTAGGTTTTCCTGCAAAAGTCCTCAGTCAGCCCATACCCCCGGCACCTAGTCTGTATGTGTCAGGTCACGCACCAAGATCCGTGTGTCTTTGCTGGACTCTCCCTCGGTGTCGCTGTTCGTGACACCCACGTCCTTGCTGACGGTGCCATATTCCCGCTGCGCAGTCATCTTGGCGTTGCACTCAAGCAGTTATTGGGTGTCTGTCCAAATCGGGCGAATTGCGGGATGTCCAGAAAGAAAAAACACGCAAAATGGAGAATGCGCGCATCTTATGGTAGGTCCGTCAAATGACCCGAAAACTCGTCAGGTGGGACGGAAATACTCGGCTTTTGTTTTTAGTGAAGAGCGAAACCCTTCCAATGGCGGTAATTTTGACTCGCGTGATGTGGGACTGGATGACGGCATCGGCATGTAGGTACTAAACGGCTTTAGCAACACGCGCAAGCAACAGCCCTCTGTTGTTAGCGAGGTGAGCTCAGATTATATGGAGATGGTTTGGATTGAGAAGAATTCTCAGAGATTTATCTATTTCCCCGCGTTTTTTTCTTTATATCTTTCCAGTTGGCGCATGTATTTTTCTACGCTCAAATTGACCCCAAATGTTGCGAATGTACAGTCCGTTGCGTTAACAGCGTCCGCCCCTAATTTTCAGCCTGAAAAAGGTAAAAAAAGGGGCTTTTTACTAGAAAACCACTAAATCGCTCTAAACTTCATGTATTAATAACTCTATACGTATATAATACGTATAGCTAAAAGTCTAATTAATTAGTCTACTAGTTAAAGGCTATCTAATAATATAATTTTTATTACTACTAAAAGGAAGTAGAGTTCTTAGAGTTTTTAATAATTTTAACTTAAAAGTAAGAGGTTAGATAGGTATTTTTATAAGCGTTAGGCGTTATTATAAGAGGAAATAGCTTATATAAGTAGATAAAAGCTTAGTTAGCTCATAATAAAAAAAACTAAATAAATAAGTAAAAAATATACTTATTTTTATACTTTTCTTATTCTTCTTAATAGTTTTAATAATTATCTCTCTAGAAGAGCTTTTAGGAGTTTTTAGCTTAGTTTATAGAAAAAGATTTATTAACTTTTAATTTTTAAGAATTAAATAAAAATAAGTATTTTTTAAGTTTTTCTAGTTTTAGTTAGTTTTAGTTTTATCCTCTTTTTTAATCCTTACTATACTTTTTTAATTATTTAAAATAAAAATAAAATAGAATATTATAAGAATAATACTACTAAACTTCTTTTTACTAACTTATTTTCTCTTAAGAAATTATATAATTTAAAATATAAAAAGAGTAGAAAATATAGATAAAATATAAATTAGTTAAGCTTATATTTATATATTATAAAACTAGTAATTAATATAAAGAAATAAGTAAAACTACTATAGAGGATTTTTTTCATACTTATTCTATACTATTTTATTAAACTAAAATAAAGAAAGTTTTAAAAAAGTAATTTAATCATTACTATACTAGAAGAAACTTAGCTAATACTTTTTAACCTCTATTTTCCTAAAACAAAAAAATAATAACTTAAGTACTTAAAATTAAAAATCAACTAAACTTATAAAAGTTTAAAAACTTTAAAAAGAAAAATATCTAATTAAATAGAAAAAATAAATAAGGTTTTATAGTTTAATTAATCCTCTTTATTAACTTATTATCTATTCATTTAGAATTATTATATACTATTTTATTATAAGCTATTATAATAATAACTTAAAAGTAACTAAAATAAAATAAACTTATTTTATTTTTATTTTTAAAACTAAAATTATAAAAATAACTAAATTCATTTTATTTTTCTTATAAATGTTTTAAAAAAAGATTAATTAATCTATATTAAGTGTCACGGGCTAGAGCCCGGATTGATATCTCCGGCTTCGCCGGAGCAGTTACCGAGATCCGGCTCCGTTGGACCCACTATTCTGCCGCAGTACGCCGCCTAACCCGGGCTGCTTCACCGCTGTTAGGTGCCTACCCTTGTA
>NW_026517615.1:0-21338 GCF_026319265.1 Colletotrichum chrysophilum | reverse complement strand
ACTAGGGACGGACAGAACACACAGCAGCTCACGGGCAGGATTTGGAGGACGTTAGGAAGAGGAGTGTACTTTAGAGTATATAGCTTGAGCCTGCGGCCCTTCACGCCATATACCCTTCGGGAGGTCGGCCGCAAGGGCGGTTGCGCCCTTGCCGCCTCGGCGTTAAATACAACAACAACAAAAATCAGCGGGATATGTATTCCGTCACGATCCGTGGGGTAAATTCGGCTGATACGGATGTCGCGGAGAGGTGGGGTATCGAGCGGAAGGCATATCCCGCCTTGCTCCGGCTATCGGACTTTCCTATCTGAACTTTGAAAGGCAAGTGTGATCACCAGCCATGTGAGATAAGACGGCGTTTCTGAGGTGACCGCCATCACCCGCGTTGATCTCATTGATATTGACATAGACACCTGCTCTCGTTTTGTACATGCGGAGCAGTCTTCAGACAAACACAACCGCGATCAAGCGATTTTGACCAACCATGGCGATAAACATCGAACAATTGATTTCGCAACTAAGCGTTGAGGAAAAGATCAGCCTTCTGGCAGGAAAGTCGACCTGGCGTACTGCTGAAGTTGAACGGCTTGGTATTCCTAACATCAAGGTACAACCACTTCAACTATCAATCTCCAAGCTCTGGCCTAACATATCTTTCCGTAGGTCTCTGACGGACCATCAGGTGCCAGGGGAGAAATATTTGGCGAGGGAGTTCCAGCAGCCTTTTTGCCATCTGGTGTAAGTCTGGGCGCAACTTGGGATGTGGAGCTTCTCAGGCAAATGGGCGAGCTTCTCGCAGAAGAGGTGTGAATTTGTTCCTTCTAATTATGCAGATTATCAAGCTAACTATTGCCTTCCACAGACCAAGTCGAAGTCTGCCTCCGTCTTGCTCAGTCCCACGATATGTTTACATCGCAATCCCTTAGGAGGCCGAAACTTCGAAGCCTACAGCGAAGATCCATTCTTGACTGGAAGACTGGGCACCGCTCTTGTGAATGGTTTGCAGTCGAGAGGTATCGGGGCTACTCCAAAGCATTTTGTTGGTAAGTAAGGCCCACACTCTGCTGAAAGCCTAACTAACAACTCGATTCAGGTAACGATCAAGAGATCGACCGGTTTCACGGCAACCGCATCATCCCAACGCGGGCTCTACGTGAAGTCTACCTCAAACCTTTCCAGATGGTCGTGCGGGATGCAGACCCATGGTGCATGATGTCGGCCTACAACAAACTGAATGGCCACCACTGCGATTCATCATACGAAATACTCACTGAGATTGCCCATCGCGAGTGGGGTTGGGAAGGTGTATTCATGAGTGACTGGGGTGGAACCAATTCGATTGGGCCGTCCATTAACGCCGGGCTTGACTTGGAGATGCCGGGGCCCCCTGCTAAGCGTACCCAAAACGCTGTCATGGCTCTCCTGTCGAATGGAGAAGTGAGCATGAATACTATCGACGACTCAGTCAGACGTTTGTTGCGGCTTCTAGAAAAGGCTGGCAGGTTCGAAGATCCTGCCGACCATCAAGAGATTTGTTTGAATACGCCTGAACAATCGCTAAAGCTCAGACATGCTGCTAGATCTGGAATCGTCATGTTGAAGAATGAGAATCAATCTCTGCCGCTCCGACCTTCAGAGAATATCAGAAAGATTGCCATTGTGTGCCCGAATGCGAAGAGAGTTGTGGCGGGCGGCGGCGGAAGTGCTTACATCAAGGCACCCTACTGGACGTCAGTATTCGATTCTCTGTCTGCAAAATTCGATAACGAAAAGACGACCATTGTACACGCTATCGGTGCCAAAGTCAACAGGTACCTTCCAACGGCATCGTCTCATATTTGTCGGGATCCAGACACCAACCAAGGAGGAGGGGCTGTGGACTGGTTCGTTGGTCATGATCATACTTCGAAGCCAGTGGCAACAACTCACATGTAAGTGCCTGCGGGACTTAGCCTAAGAACTGCGGACTAACGGTTTCTCTCAGTGATGATCTCTACTACATTTCTTTTGGCGACAGTCCTCCAGAAACCACTGCGGAGACCAATTTTTGCTATCGCGTCAGAACGATTCTCATCCCGAAGACCAGCGGCATTCACCGTCTTTCTCTTGCGAGTATCGGAAAGGCAGCATTCTTCAGCAATGATGAGGAGGTCGCCACCGAAGCGGGGGACTTCAACGAGAGCGTCACGCTCTTTTTTACCTATGGATCAAATGAGACGGTCTTTAGCAAAGAGCTTGTTGCTGGTCGCGAGTATTCTGTTCGCATAGAAGGCCACTCTCACGACAGACAACTTCACGCCGACCTCATCCCTCGGATGAGACCCATGAAAGACAAATTTCAAGGAGTTCGTCTCGGCTACGAGGAGCATGATGAAACTGATCTCCCAACAGAGGCAGCCGATGTCTGCAATGGATGCGACGCAGCGGTTGTAGTAGTTGGAAGGGACAAAGAATGGGAGACCGAGGGCCAGGAGATCCCGCATTGGGAGCTCCCAGGCGATCAGACCAAGCTCATAGAAGAGGTTTCTCGCGTCTGTCCACGCACGATCGTTGTAATTCAGGCGGGAACGCCGGTCAAGATGGAGCCTTGGATCCACAAAGTTGATTCTGTGCTCTACACTTGGTACCAAGGACAAGAGCTGGGGAATGCGGCAGCAGATGTCATCTGTGGTGACTCCAATCCTTCTGGCAGACTTCCGGTCACGTTTCCTCGCAGCATTGAGCACGCTCCTGGAGTGGCCGCACCACAAGAGCCCGGAGCTGATACTTCATGTCTCTACGCCGAGGGAATTCATGCCGGACACCGCTGGTGGGACTTTCTCGGCATATCGCCGCTCTTTCCACTCGGCTTTGGTCTTTCGTATAGCGTCTTCGAAATCTCTGAAGCGAAGCTTTCAGACCAAACACTGAAGTTGGGAGATGCGGCCAAGGTCCTTTGTCGAGTGACCAATCTTGGCGGAAATGAGTTACCAGGGCGCCATACTGTCCTCGCGTTCTTTTCTGCTACATCTAACAAGAGATTGAGTCGACCGAAGAAACAACTTTGCGGCTTCGAAAAAACACCCGAAATTGGAACAGGGGAGTCCTGCTTTGTCAAGGTTCCGATTGACCTGTATGAGTTCGGAGCTTTTGACCCTGAATCGAAGAGATGGGCCATCGACGCTGGATCAACCTTCAAGATTTTTGTCGGACCCAACGCAGCTGACTTGATTCCAGTTGGGGAAGTCACAGTGGATAATGAGATTTCATGGGTTCACAAGATGTGACGGCGCGAAGCCTGATGGCGGGAAAGACCGGACTTTTTCGACATGTCAAATGAGATGGGTTTTTGTTTTCTTTTGGCTCTTCTTTTTAGCTTATACAGACAACAGCAAATACAATGATGATTCGTTAAGAGTTTGAAATGCAGAATGAAATCTTCTACTATTACATTTGCCGTACCGATTCCTACAATTAGTTCACGTTCTGTGTCTGTCTGTCTCGAGCGTCACTTACTCAGTGCGCATTAACCAAGGGGGAGGTCGTGGAGGACATTATTTTCCGGGGATGGCCAAACCCATGCCGACACATTATATTACGCCATCAGATATGTCCTCAAGATTACAAACCCTATGTGGCGGTATGCATATTCCGCCCTACTACTGTCTTGCACCGACCGGGATCGGAGTTTTGATGGGCGGCTTCTCGCCAACTCGACTGGCCGTGCCCGATAAAGACATGAAAGTGAAGAACATCACTTATATACATGCGCATTTCATGTGCGCTAGAGTCTGGATGCAACAACGAGCCAAGCTCGAGCTCCCCTCAACCCTCCCAGCAATGTCTTCTCACAGCCGGGACTTTTTCGTCGACACACCGACTGGTTACATTACGAGATGCGTTACAAAAGGTTCTTGGCTCAAGTTTCCAGAAGATGATGATGACTATCAAATACCGAGCTTTGACGAACCTATCACGACATACCGCGAACATTCTCGAGATGATGCGATTCTTGTAGGCTGGTATGGACCGGATGACAACGCAAATCCTCACAATATTTTGTCATCAACTACGCCAATGCCGCAGTATATGTGTCATCTTCAATATTCGCGGCTTCTCAAGAGGGCGTTATGGCTGAGTTTCACGTGTGTCATACGATTGCGAGTCTCGGACTCGCCCTCTTCGTTCTCGGCTACGGATTCGGTCCGCTGATTTTCTCACCCCTGGCCGATGTCGCGAGAATTGGACGGAATCCTCCATACCTTGTTGCAACTGCAGTATACCTTGTTATCTCTGTTTTGGCTGCTTCGGTGGGCAATGTCGAGGGATTGATGGTACTCCGGTTTCTTCAGGGGTTCTTTGGGGCTCCGATGCTGACATCGGGAGATGCATCTCTATCAGACATCAGCTCAGAGAACATGCGTCCACTGTCACTTTACACTTGGGCCTGTTCTGGTTTTGCAGCGGCATCTTTGGCACCAGTAATATCCGGTTTTGCGGTGCCAGTAATGGGCTGGCGATGGGCACTCTGGGAGCTCGTTCTAGCCAATGCGCCTGTCATCTTCTTATTAGTAAATTTCACATGATCTCTGTCTGCGGCTTGGTACTGATCAACAACCTTTCTTCAGTTGTGTCTTCCCGAGACCTCAGCATCGAACATACTGTATGCCCGCGCACAGAGGCTCAGTAGAATCGACCCCAGTCGCGACTACCGACTTATGGAGACGAAACCTACCAAGTCCACCCGAGATCTTCTATTCCGCTCTCTTGTGGTGCCGTGGCAGATGCATCTTCTCGATCCATCCATCATGTTTACAAGTGTCTATGCTGGTTGTGTATATGGCATATACTACTCGTTCTTCGAAATCTTGCCCACTGTGTACGAAGGGCTCTACGGTTTCAGCATGGGACAGACTGGGCTGGTTTATCTGTCCATTGTCATCGCCGTCGTGACTATTGGCATTCCGTACTGCTTCTATACGCACTACTGGGTAACACCAGCCGTCATAGATGGAGGCCAGATAGAGCCAGAGAAGAGACTGATACCTGCGGTTCTCGCATCTCTACTCGTACCTCTCGGCATGTTCATTTTTTGCTTGGACATCGAGAGAGGATATTCACTGGATGGCACCTACAATTGGTGTTGCATTGACAGCCGCTGGTTTAGTAATCATTCTGCAGTGCATATTTGTCTACATCTCACTCGGGTATCCAGACTATGCCGCTTCAGCTTTTGCGGGAAATGGCTTCGTTCGGTGCCTGATTCCGACGGGTGCATTGCTTTGGTCTACGCCCTTGTATGATAGACTTGGCGTTGCGGGAGGCTCGACTTTGTTGGGCGGCCTCTGCATTTTGGGTGTTGTGGGCATGGTGGTCCTTTACAACTGGGGCGGTGAACTGAGAAAAAGGAGCAGGTTCGCAAGGTAGATTTATCAACACGAGTCTCTTGGGAAGACATTTGGACCTTATTTCGGTAGCGAATTCATCAGCGATATTTGAGGATGGGTGACCTTTGCCAACACGCAATCTGAAGCCGCAATTGAAGGTTTTGCCATTGCCATCGTCCCACTAACCTGGACATGCGCAGAGTCTTAATGGATGCCCGACACAGAAGAGGTCTGGATCACAATCAGGATGTTAACTTCTCATGCCATCCATTTGTGTTTTCCAATCCAACAAACTTGATTTTCTCAGAGCTACAAGATCTATGGAACCCAAGCCCTCAATGGCATGGTGTATGCGTCAGGCGGCCATTCTTAGCCCGGTCAGAACTTGCGTGCCGGAGTACGAAGCTCAAACAAACGATCGAGTTGAGCAAAAGTCTTGCCTTTAGTCTCCGGAACAACAAAAAAGGCCATGACGGTTAGAGCACAAGCAGGGCCCAAGAACACAACTCCCGCCTTGGGGCCGAGATCGGCCTCTTCCTCATTGATGAGATAAGAAATGGCCACCGCCCATGCCAGGTTGCACACCGCATTCGTAATGGTTGCAATCGATGTGGTCTTGGCTCTCAACCGAACAGACGAGATCTCACCAACAAGCGTCCACCCGATAGCTCCCAAGGAAATGTAGTACAGAATGGTCCAAATGATAGAAAAGGCCGCCAGCGCCCGCCCATTGGCTAGGGTACCGCGACCGACCCAGCCTAGAATGGTGATGGCCAGCAAGCAGGGAATCATACCCGAAAGACCCAGCAGTAATTGTGGACGTCGCCCAATATTCTCTACTGGAGAGAAAGAAAGAAGGACAGCGAAAATTGAAAGAACGTTCGCAATCACTGTGACAAGGAAGGCGTCCTCCAGGCCAGCTAGTGCCAAGAAGTATGTAAGGTAGTTGCCGCAGAGAGGCCAACCTGATTTGAACAAGTCAGTAAGAGAGTCTATCTACTGGAGAGGAAAGGGGGACCGACCTGAAAATTGTTGCATGACCATGGGTAAACAGGCAAGCAGGGTTCGCCCCAAGTCCACCCCTCTGAAGCAGTCCATAAAAGACACCTCTGCTCCGCTTGTTGACTTCTCGTGCTCGATGGTTCGCATGATGAGATCAACATCGGCTTCAACAATGTACCCAGGCTCCTTGCCACGAAGGCTACAGAGAACCCTTTTGACCTTTTCGGTCTCACCCTTTCCTGCGAGATAGTAGGGTGACTCCGGCGTTAGGAATGTGAAAAGCGACAAGCTGATCAAGCCAATTCCAAACTGGGAGACAACAGCTGCTTTCCATGACCAGGTGCCAGAGATTCTGGACGTGCCCTCCAGAACACACGAGGATAGAAACACCCCAATTATGAGCCAGAACTGGAATAGAGCCAGCATGAAACCACGAATCCGAACATGAGCAATCTCAGCCACGTATGTTTGCGTGTTTCCCTGCATGAATCCCATGGCAAATCCGAAGATAACCTTCGCAACGGACCAAACACCCCAGTTGGGAGCCACAAGCTCGACGACCGTACCGATGATCAGTAGCCTGGAGTCATCCACCATTAGAATTTAAACGTGTGCAGAGAGCTGGTAGATACTTACGCAATGTTGATGAAGACGCAAATGCGACGGCCGAAGCGATCGCTGGCTGTCCCCACGATCACAGCGCCCAGAATGGCAGAACAGAACTGGCAGATAGTCCATGCCAACTGTCGGTCTGCCGGAAGTGTCCAGGCTTGGTGTTCCTCATTGAAGACTCCAAACTGTTTCACAAACTCCTTATCCGCACTGATTGACCCAATGAGGTTCATGTCGTAACCAATAACGATGGCGACGGACGCACAAGCGAAACAGGCGAGTGCACTACGGTAAGACTGCTTGAGCTCGGTCAGCTGTCGACTCCATGACAATTGCTCTTGAAAATCTTCGCTGATGTTGCCATGTTCGACTACATCGTCCACAAGATCTGCTTTGTCTTGCTTCATGTTTGCTGATGTCATTGTTGTTTGTGTTACAGTGTCTACTGATCTTTTGAAACGGAGAGAAGAGTATTGCAACACTGAGAAAACTCGGGTTATCTAGAACACCAGGATGAAGTGTCGGGTACGATTACAATCTCTTATACATCCCATTTGTTCTTATCAGACTACAGAGTGATATGGTTTGAGAGTGGCCCACTCCCGACTTTACCCCGGATTTCTTATCATTCCCAGTCTGACTCCAGATAAGGCTAATACCTCGGCACAATCTTCCAGTTTCCCCCTCTGAACGTGTGCGGAATTTATGTTCCGCCCTGGTTACAATGCGTGCGATTCAGGTCGATACACATCTCCGGGTACGTACCTATTTGAAAGTATACATGCGTAATATTTGGCAATGAGGGACGGCCCAAGAACTTCATGTGGTATAGCACAGCTATCGAACTAAATCAAGTGAGGCGATGACGAGTGGTCACATCTGCTATCTCCGATTGAGGACCGGTCCAACGGGGGCAAGTATTGTCCGACAGTCGTGGATGTTTCAATATCGAGTTCGACGTTGGCGGTACTGAGAGGTACGATCAAAGACAGCGCGTGCTAGGCGAGCGCTGCGGGCAGGATGAGCGTTCTGTGTCGTGTCGTAAACGGCGATGCCCAACGGAGGGCGCAGAGGTCGGAGTGCGGTTTCCGAGTGTTCTGGGGTGTCTGCGAAGACTGAGTACGCAACGAAGGTTGGGGCACCGTCGTAGCTGGGTGCAGGGTGAACGACAGTTTTTGATGGCCAGGATGGGTTACGGCAGTATCCCGCTTCCACACCCTCAGAATGGTCGTAGATTCCTTCTTCTTCATTGACATAAAGAGAATACTGCGGATCCTGTGTCTCCAAAGGATAGCCATAGTCCCCGGGTCGAGGACAGAACTGGCACATCGTGTGAATGGTTTCTGAGTGATGGGCAGTTTAGATTAATGTTTTAGTTCGCTTCTTGAGGTTTTCAAGAGGGGTTTTATAAGAAAAGAAAAAAACATGTTTGACGGGCAGAAGAGGCCATTCACGAGGGCTACGTATCCGTACCGAACGTCTCGCCCCGCCTTTACTAGGCAGCACACCTCCAGAGTGGGTTGACCGTCGGCTGTTGGTGGACCTGCCGGTCAAAACGGCGGCACAGTCGTCGATACGCAGCGGTGAAGGATGCTGCGCCTTGGCAAAATCAAATAAGACGTTCATGCCATATTGAATCGTCCATCCTGACAACGACCTTCCCGATATTAAGATGGTCTTTAAAGGCCTTCATTCGAAACGGAACTTCCTCCAGGCAGGTTTCTACCACAAGAGGCCGTAGCTTGCCCTCTCTGATGTACTCCATAACCTCATAACTCTCATCCCATCCACCCATCAGGAGACCCTGTAATCTAATCGAACGTTCCACCATCAACGCCAAGGGTATGGTCAAGTTTCCTCTTGATTTCGGTACCCTGGTGACAGTTAGAGCTTCACATGTATATTGGGGAGTAGTGTCTTACCCGACGCATATGACTGAGCCTCCATCGCAAACGTAATCGATCAGTCCTTCGAAAGCCGTTTCGCAACCTGATGTAACAATCAGATAATCGGCGTTCCGCCGAGCCTCTTTGGCATTACGTAGTCTTTGGCACGCGTCGGAAATGCTCCTTCGGAACTCGTCCCAGTCAGTCGCCTGGTCGGGGGCGGCAATGAATTCGTCAAAGGTGTCGGCAGCTCTCGAGCCCAACGCTTCAGCCTTCCATGCCAGATCGATACCAATGACTTTAGCTTTGAAAACATTGCGGGCCATCATTCCGGCTAGATGTCCAATCCCGCCGCAAACCCCACTAACAATGACCACGTCGCCCGGGGAAGGATTCGCAGACTTCAAAGCCCTGAGTGCCGCGGCCCCGGAACATAGAGCGGTGGTGTACATCCAAGGACTGATACCCATCCCTTCATCGAAGACGAAATTTGGCAGCGGCATGAGTGAAGTATAAGGTGCTGTTAGGTACTGCTGAAAAGTGCCGTTGTGGTGGCGAGGGAAGGTTGTCTGCGCCTGACAGGATTCGGGGATGCCGTGCGAACAATAGTAGCAAGATCGGCAGTAGGAGGCCAGATATCTCGCCGCAACTGGTTTGCCTAGAAGTGATCGATCGAAGCTCATGACTACGTGCCCGATACCTTCGTGGCCAGCGATATGATTTGGTCCCTGGAGGCCGTCTCCAGGGCCGAGTGAGAACAGAACATCCTGTGAATGTGTTGCTTTAGCAATTCGCTCACTTGGATCCCAATAAGACCGCTTACACTGCCGCAAATGCCTGTCCAAGCTATTTTGACAACAACTTCGCCAGGCCCCGGGGGTCGCACGGGGATTAATTGGACCTCTTGGTTGAGGCTCGGGCCCAACTCTGGCGTAACGATTGCTGTCTGCACTGAGGGTATACTGATGCCACACAAAGTGTACGGAGACTGTGATAACGGGCTGGCATCCAACAGCTCAGGCCGAGACGCTATCGAAATGCCACTGGATGACATTTTCTCTGACAACTGAAGGTTCTCTCCATGAGATTCTATCGTCATCGTTGCGGTCTTGCTTGTCCATCAGCTAAAGGCAACGATGTTAGTTTCTGATGTTCGAGCTGCCTAAGCATCTGAGTGCCAGGAGTCTAAACGATAATTGAAAGGCCTTTGCCGGAGATCCCATAGTTTGGAGAGTACCCTTACAAGAATATTGCGACAATTGACGAAGCGGAATACATATTCCTCCCGCTGCCTTATCAACGGCAGGTCCCTGTATTTTCGGCACCGACCGGCATCTCTCCCGGTATCGGCGCTCCAAGCACAAATTCACGATTGAAATCTGATAACAGTCGAGTGTTCATGTGGAGGTTCGCGATATGTTTTCCGCACGTGCATATCCAAGGTCTCTGGTGTATGCATTGAAAGCGTCGGAGGGTCGGGATCGCCCCAATAGAAAGATCCAATGGTAAGCCTACAAGCCGCCAATGTCTCCGCATAACCTAATTTGGCAACTTTCCATTCTAAAACTTGCCAAATCTGAGCAGGGCAGGAAACAAATCGTCAACCATCGGGCCATCTAAGCATGTCAACTCAAGACACGTCGCTTTTAGACGATGACGAATAATCTGGACTGTTTTGAGTGGTACCTCTGCAACATGAATGCTGAGGAATATAAATTCCGCCGTGGTCACTACCAGAGTGCTACGTCAGTCAGACACTACGAGTAGTGACTAGCCAGAATATAAGCAAATGTCCGCTTGATGAAATATTCGCAAATCATTCTAGGCAAACAAGTACAGTCGCACATCATCAACTGCCACGGCCAATCAAGATGTCTCACTTGACCTACTACACGTACCAAGGCTTCGGGTCAGACAACCTCAAGTCACATGCGTACAATCAAGCTGTGCGCATGGAAAATCAAATCTTCATTTCTGGTCAAGGTAATTCGCTCACTTTTGCTTCGTTCTGCATCTCTTAAATCCAACCTCGTTTGCCACGAAACCGCGAGACATCTTTTAACTCACTTCAAAAGGTGGCCACGACAGAGTCACTGGCAAACATTCTAGGGATATCGACGAGCACATTGACCAAGCATTCGAAAACGTCGACTTTGTCTTGAGAGATGCTGGCGGGAAGGGCTGGGAGCAAGTCTTCATCGTGAGGTCATACCACATTCACCTCACCGACGAAGCACAGGCGGCAATGGTCAGGAACTTCAAAAAATGGATGCCGAACCATAAGGCGCTTTGGACTTGTGTGGGGGTTACGAGATTGGGGTCGGATGGCATGCAGGTCGAAATTGAGGTCGTAGCTCACGACCCTGAAGGGGCTGCGGCAGCAAAAGCAAAGGAACAAGCTTGAAAAATGATCACTTTTCTCGAACAAAGAGGCTGAAACGTCGAGACATTGGTCAGAATACAACATCGTCATGTGGAAGTACAATTGATATATTTTACTTTTATAATTTTTGCTCAAATCTGGGTTGAAAATGCGGTAAATTACTGCTTGGTCTCGTAGCTGATCAGCCCATCTATGGTTCCCGCGTGCAAGCCACCAGTGATAGCAATATCAGTTGCTGTGGTGTGTCTCGCGGCATCACTGAGAAGATAGATCACAGCGCCCGTCAAGTCATTTTGCGTGCTCAAACGCTGGTTTGGAGGCGCCAGCCACATCTGCTCTCCTTCTCGCTTGCTTTTCAGCTCTCGTACCTTGCGCGTCATTTCCGAGTCGACAAACCCAGGGGAGATGGTGTTGACGCGAATCTGGTGGGGTGCCAACTCAACAGCCAACGCCTTAGACAGCATGAACACCGCTCCCTTTGAGGCGTTATATGCCGCCATACGGTAGCCAGGCAGACCGATGTGCGCAGACTGAGAGGCCAGGAGGACCATACTACCTCCAGTGCCCTGCTTCACCATTTGCGCTGCCACGAGCTGAGCTACGAAGAAAGTTCCGCGAACCTGTTGGAACCATTAGCGATGATGATTCTCACACGGAAGCAATGACTAACGTTGATTTCTTGAATGCGATTGAACTCATCCCAAGTTTGCTCAAGGAACGGCTTATCAATGGCGATACCAGCAGCTGGCACGCACCCGTCGATGGTGCCAAACTCACTCAACGCCTTATCAAAGGCAGCCTTGATACTCTCCTGAGATGTGACGTCGGTCTGGATGTAGATAGCCTTTGTAGAGAACTTTGCGGTCAAAGTGCCAAACTCTTCAACTGGCTTCTCCTGGATATCAAGCACCGCGACATTACCGCCCATCTCACAGATGGCGCGAGTGCAAGCAAATCCAATGCCCTGCGCTCCACCGGTCACGATGTAATTGCGACCGCGCAGCTCAAACATCGGCCGCACATCGTCAAGGGGGTCAGAAGGAGGCATCTTAGGGGTTGTCGGGGGCGTGAGATATGCTGGTTGGATGTGATAGAATACTGTATTGGATGAGTGTTCCTGGTAAAAGAAAACGAGAGACATAGCCGAATGCCTTTCGACGTCACAAATGCGCTCTGTTTCTTATCGTGGTTTTTGGGGTTATGGTTCAGGAACTAGTTCCGACCTTCGGAAAGTGGGTCCCGGCCCCGCTGCCGGGGGGGCTACGGAAGCTCCGAAGCTGTCAGATCTGACCCGCATCACAATGCGACGATGGCCGAGACAGGTCCGCAACACCAAGAGAGTAAACAAGATAAGATAATCAGTCGCGTGGAATGTTTCTGATTTGATCATGGACGCATTACAGCATTGAAGTTGCTGAAAGGCTCTGTTATCGTCACCAATCATGGCATCCCACGCGCCCGCTGCATGCTGCACAGCCGGCAAACTACACGAGTACGCATTCTCACATGAGGCCATATTTTGTAGCTTAAAATCGAATCTAACATATCGCAGAGGTACCCCTGAGGGTAGCCTGATCCAAATTGACGGCAACATCGAAGCGTATCTAGCGATACCAACATCTCAGCAGACGCCCGCGCGAGCAGTACTGTATCTGCCGGACATCATCGGCATATGGCAGAACAGCAAGCTCATCGCTGATGAGTTTGCACGCCATGGCTACGTCTGTCTTGTTCTCGACACTTTCAACCGTGATCCCTGTCCGTTAAACATGCCTGCGGACTTCGATATCATGAAGTGGCTGCAAGAAGGATCCGACGGCCAGAATCCGCATACGACAGAGACCATTGACCCGATAGTCCAGGCCGCAATCAAGTATCTGAAAGGCATGGGCATTGAAAAGATTGGGGCAGCAGGGTACTGCTTCGGCGCAAAAGTGAGTTCCTAGTCTTACAGCACTGCCGTTGTCAGTCACGGGTTGCTAAAGAAGACTTCAGTACGCTGTGCGCCATTACCAAAGCGGCATTCAGTGTGGTTTCATTGCTCACCCCTCATTTGTGGACTCAGATGAGTTGGCTGCCATTACTGGGCCGTTGTCCATTGCTGCGGCTGAGTTCGACGACATATTCCCCGCAGAGAAGCGCCACGAAAGTGAAGCGATACTGGCGAAGACAGGAAAGGACTACCAAATTAATTTGTTCTCTGGAGTCTCCCATGGTTTCTCTGTTCGTGGTGACGTGAAGGATGAGAAGCAGCGGTTTGCAAAGGAGCAGGCCTTTTACCAGGCGATTACTTGGTTTGACAGATACTTCAAGACCAACTAGACCTTCATAGTCTTGTCGAGATGCAACAACTGATTGCATAATTGTATATAAGTGGACCTAAAATAGACTAGGCGTTTATAATCAATCGTCAAGGATCCATATGCATTGAATGCAGCGGGGTCTGTACTACAACCTTGGGTTATTAGTCTACACTCAAGAGTCTTTATGAGGCCGTGCAACTCAATGTGTACCTCTCATTTGTTACTTGTAGTATCTTTTGCAGTCAAGCAGTTGTCAAAGCAAAAGGGAGTAGCGGAGGATCTGGAAAATGAGTGGGTATCAATCATGACCATTCGTCACTGGAACTAGAATATACTCTCTGACAGTACTGTGCTCGCCTCACCGCCGGTTGTCCAATCAATCCCCAACAACCCATCCCACCCGGATTCCGTATTATTAACACTTGAAATCCCAGCCAACGTGCCTGCAACTTCAGACTCCACAGCCACATCGGCACCAAGACGTGATGGATGATCCGTGCTGAACTGAGCCACCTGCGAACCTGTCCGGCAATTTCTTGGTCTCTCAAGCATCCCCAAGCCGGTTAGACTTTCTCGAACTTCAGATAACTTCTCAGCTAACCCCTGGGATGCTCTTGAGATCTTCGCATACCCAGTTGCCAGGGCGACAGCCATCTCGTAGCTTCGGCCCATAGCTCCAGCAACCTCCGTAGAGAGAGTAGTCAACACAGCTGACCTGTTGTGTTCAAGGAATGATGTAAGCACGAAGCCCAGCCCGGATGCGGATGCGAGAAGAGGCTGATAGAACGGTTGTTGTTTGCGGTAAATGTCCGTTGTCGTGTTCAGATTGTAAAGAACGTTGCAAACGTCGAATAACACTTCAATGGCGGGTCGGAGGTACTGCTTGCTGGTTTGTACGTCGGCTTTTGAGAAGAAATGTGGTTTGAATAGGAGACTTCGAACAGACTCGGCCCGGAGATTCAAGAGGATCTTCCATGTCGGAGGCTGGCTTAGGGGGTTGCTGTGCCAGAGTTGGATTATAGAGGGGTCCGCAACCGCCCTCTTCCGCCATTGTTCGATTCGGAAGTTCATGACCTCGAAAGCTTCCTCGTCGTCGTATCGTTGTGACTTTGTCGCTTGGGAAATAGGATCACTGAACTTGTCGCTGAGCTTGATGAATGTGAGCATGGCTTCGAGATATGGAAGTTTAATCTAGTGGGAAAATGTCAGCAAGGTTGCGTTTCGACTCCGAAATGTTGTCACAGTTGGCCTTACAGAAGAAGTGTTGATGGGCCCGAAAGCGCTCTCCTGGAAATTTCTCGGGAGACCTGCGGCAGCACTCCATTGGCGGTCGAGAATGACGATGCTCGACATAAGAGCCCATACTTCTGTACGTTGAGCCCGTGAATCAAGCATGTCTTCCGACATGACGCCGTTGTGGAACCCGAGTTCCATCAACATGCGCCCTGCAGTTCCACACATGCGCCATGCAGATTGCGGCGTATCGTTGAAGAAATCATAAGCGCCCTGGCCCACTTGTGAGAAATTATGCCATATGGGAAATTGCAATCGTCTAATTACCTTGAGCAACACTATTATAACTCCATTCATGGTAGACCTCGGGGCGGCAAGTTTGCTGCTGATAGCGGGCTGAATACTCTCTCGGATAATAGATTCACTTTCGTGTTTTGACGGTGTCGCATCGGCATGGAGTCCTATCAACAAAGCCAGATTCAGAATCAACAGGTCGTCTTCGGAAGCGACCTCGACGGGTTCGGTGAAGAACTCCCACGTCGTCGAGTCTCCATCGGTATAGCAATTACGAGCGCGCGTCTGGACTTCATCAATGTCGACAATTGGGTGGAGATCGCCGATCACTTCCTGATATACGCCTAATAGTCTCCTGACATCTTTCAGGCTCATCAGCTCTCGAAACTTGAGAAGAGCTGACGCATCGCAGGCTGGTGTTTGGGTCTGGACGGCAGCAGCTTTGTCTTGGGTAAAGACCACTTCATTGAACTCGATATCTGAGGTAACGTTTAGATGTGGTGGGTGCCGTGATTGCGTCGCAGAAAAGCTGCCCCTCGGTGGTTCGGCTTGCGATTGCGATTGCGATGATGCATTGAGGCTATTATCTGGGCTAGGCAATCCGTATATCGGCCGGGGCGGATTTTGCCAATTCTGCTCGATTGCGCCCACGTAGTCCCCAATAGCGGTCGCATCGTTCATAAGAGTTGAGAGGAAGTCTTCGTTATTGCAATCGGTCGCCTCAAAGGTGGGTTCGGGTGGGCTCTGGCTCGATGTTTGAACTCGAGACGCTAGGCTGTTCAGCTGGCCTTGAAGACTGGAGAGGATCTCCATAATTGCGTCTTGGTTATTACTAGACGTGCCGCTACAGTCAGCGCAAGCGATGGAGAATATGATAGTTGTGACAAACCATGATGAAGAAGGAGAGGAGCTGTTTCGCTTCTCCTGGCGTTGAATCATTTCGACGATTGCTTGGGGCCACTCCTCTGTTCCAAGGAAGCTATCGTAACTGCACGCCTGATCGCGACCAGCGCAATATTTGCATGGTTGACGACCATCGCATTTGCCCTTGCGCCGGCGACAGGCATCGCAGGCCCGCAAAGCATAGGGTGCTCGTCGCTTGCCCGGCTCTCCGTTCGAGTTGCCTGGCCGCTTTGCCACGCGTGCCTCCCTTATCTGCGACATTTATTGTGTCCTCGTTCTGGTCTTATCCGGGTCCGGGCGGTATCGTCAATAGGAGGAGCGCGCTGCTTGAAGGTCTACGTTGGACAAGAAAGATTGGCAATGTATGAAGTCACAGCTGCATCGGTATGCAGGTCGCACAAATCGACGTTGGAAAGTTCACAAAGACAGGGCAGATGACCACGCATGCAAAATGACGAGAAACACGTAGCTGGGTATGGGGCGTTATCTTTTCGAAGGCGAACATTGGACGGCGACCATTCCCCAGACCCGCACCGGCTGCCGGGAACCCCTTTCCGGGGTGCAGATAAGGGTCAAGGCGGTTTCTACGAAGGTTTCTCCTTATCCTGATAGAGGGCCTTATCATGCTGAGAATGCGGGGGAAACATGCTTGACCCTTGTCCGAAAGGGCTAAATCAATTGTCGGCCGGGTATCTCCTCAGCTAATGGTGCACTACCCGATGCCTCCCTCTATCTTTTGCGTACCTGGTAGCTGAACATGCTATTTGAAGCTACCGAATTCCGGTCCCTCATCTTCGCGGCAGTTTCAGCTCCCGTCACAGGCACTCTGTACTCCAAGGCCGTGCCAGGCGGTTGGCCCTCGACAGCATGAGGAAAGGGAAGGTATTCAGGCATCAAGTCCATCTGCACGAGAACAGTTCCTTGATCCCATGAAATATGTTCATGATAGAGCCGGTCCCCGCGGATATTTACCACGGCTGTGAATGGGACCTCCACATACTTGAATGTGGGTGGAATTCCGGGGACGCTAGACACAAGCTTTGTTTAGCGCCCACATCGCGTTAGATAAACCCCAGTCACAGATGATCACTTACAGCCAATCCACGATTTTGTTATGCGTGAACTTGTAGATGAATTCGTCAATAATGCGGTCGATGCCAATTGTTCGGCTAATGAGTTCCAGTTCCGTGTCATCCGAGTTGCTGAAGATGAAGTTGTTCCGGTAGAACTGAGTCAAGGGCGCGCGTCCAATCCCGCCAGTCAACTGCGTGCCTTGGTCAACTGTTTGGGTCCCTGCATAGCGTGCGCGGCGTATTTACTTACAGTAGGCACATGATTCACATAAGGTTGATCAACCATGGTACTCATCGTATGCTCAACCGAGCGATCCGCAAATTCGTAGTATGTGTGTTCGTCCCAGATACTTTCGAGGTCGAAATATGGGCCGTTAATGAGTGGCTTGAGAAACGTCAAGTTCCTTGTATGCGACAGCGACTCTGCCCAATAGTCGAAGTCATCTTGGAATGGTGTTGCAAAGCGAAAGGACTTCGCTTTCGCATATCTGTAAGTTGTGACACCAGCCGCCTTGCCCGTTACAGATGTAGGCTGCCCTGCCATATGACGCTGTACAGGAATTACAGCCTTTCTCAGGTCTTCTTCATCTGATGAATTGGCGTACACGACACCGCCGACGATGCTGGGAAAGTTGCCCAAGACATCCGCAACCGCATTCCACAGCGTTGAATCGTATGCTATTAGCCAATCGACTTAGTTTTTCATCTGGTGCGGTGGCCATTGTTGGAGCTCACCAATGATTCCAAAACGGCTCTGCGATTCCAACTTGTCGCAACTCTGTATCGCCTCCAAAGCGTATCTCATGACTTCTGGAACATCGCCGCCATTGGAGATTGCCCGCGCTTGAATACCGACCACCACATAACCTTCCTCGGCCCATTTTACAAGTGCCGATGGAACGCCTTCGATGATGTCCAGGTGCTTGGAGGAGTCTTGCTGCAGAATTATGAGGCCGGGTCCACGGCCTCGCCGTGTGAGTGGTGGCAGCAGGGTGATGCCTTCACGGAGCTGCTGTGGCCGCGCTTGCGGTAGCGGTGCCGGAGGTTTGCTGATGTCTGCGTACATGTTTGAATCTATTCGATTTCTTTGTTGGCAATTTGATGATAGAGCCTTGATTACAATTGTCAAACTGCTGCTCTTATCTAGTAGCTATCAAGCAAATGCAAATTATCTTATCTACGTGTCAAAGACTCCTTTACCAACTGAATTAAGGATGTTCCGAGGAGCATACATGGGCAAACTTTTGTGTTTAGCATAGCTCCTATTGAATTCCCATGGGTAGTCGTCGCAGCTACATCCGGAGTGGCTGCGAGACGCATAGGACCGGGGTCCGTTCCGTTCCGATCGGAAGTTCCGTGATAAGGTCCGTGATAAGGTCCGTTCCCCACACGACCACACCCAAGCCCATAGTCACCATACTATGCAATTAGGGGACTTCAGCATCACGAATGAATGGTCATCTACCGTACGATGTGTTTCTTAGGATGAACACTTGCAGCGAAACTCAGCTCATCGTTGGTCTACCCCACGAAGTCCCCTGCCCTCTTCAACGCGGATGCATCCCTGTAATGAGTTGATGGCATTACGATAAGCCAACCGGAAGGTGTTTTAAGAATAGATCAGCTTTCGGAACAACCGTTCCTGTGCCGGGTGGGAAGATGCCACTGTCGATGTCACTGTGAGCCTGCTCTATGGAAATTGCGGTACAGGGTGTCTGACTTGCGTGTAACCCCGTGTTGGCTCCATTGCCGAATCCAATGTTGCCATGCAGCCATCCTTTGGAGGACGTTGGAACAACGATTTGAAATAACAAGTCGTCATCGCGCACACACCAGTCTGCTTTCAGATGACTCTCCTTACTTGTCACAACCACCAGGACTGAAGACATCAGCATTTTGGCAGCAACTTCGTTTCCTTGGTATAAGCCAACCACAATCTTTGTCAACCTACAACTATGACGACCAAAACGGAGTCGTATGACGCCATTGTTGTTGGCGCCGGTAAGTCATTCGAACTTGTAATCAGAAAGTAATCGGACAATGGCTAACATGCACTGGTAGGCTGGTTCGGGCTGGCAGCCGCAAAGGCTTACAGCCAACTCAACCCTACTGCGAACCTCGCCGTCCTCGAAACAGCCGAGTCTTGCGGTGGGACATGGTCGAAGAACAGACTGTACCCGGGCTTGAAGTCCAACAACATGATCGGCACCTACGAATATCCCGACTTTCCCATGTCCGAAGAAGTCTACGGTGTGAAGCCAAACAACCATATCCCAGGCGCAATCCTCCATCGCTATCTTACCGACTTCGCCAAACACTTTGGCTTCTTCGATCGAATCCAATTCAATACCTCCGTGGACTTGGTTGAGCGCCTCGGAGACGATGGCTGGCGGTTGTCCGTGACCTCTGCTGGCGGGGCCCGCACGATCGAGACTGAGAAGTTGATCCTGGCCACTGGTTTGACCTCAACACCTAATATCCCTTCATACGAGAACTCCGAGAATTTTGGAGGGCCTCTCTTCCACGCCAAGGACTTTTGCAAGAAGGCACCAGAACTGAAGGACATCAAGAACGCCGTAGTCGTTGGCGGAGCCAAGTCCGCGTTCGACGTCGCTTACGCCTTGGTTCAGGATGGGACCACGGTAGACTTGATAGTCCGTCCCAACGGCCATGGCCCCGTTTGGATCGCGCCTCCTTTCGTTACACCGCTCAAGAAGCGTTTGGACCAGCTTCTAAACGTTCGATGCATGTCTTGGTTCAGCCCTTGCCCTTGGGGCTTTGAGGATGGCTATGGCGGCGTCAGAAACTTCCTCCACGGAACTGCTGTCGGTCGATTCATCGTGGACTCATTCTGGAAGGTCTTGAGCGGTGATGTTCTCTCAGCAAATGCCTACGACTCTCACCCCGAGCTGGCAAAGCTCAAGCCATGGCACTCTGCTTTCTGGATCGGCAGTGGTCTCAGTATTCTCAACTACGACAGCAGTCTTTTTGATCTCGTCAAAGAAGGCAAGATTCGGGTTCACATTGATAACATTGACCGATTGGAGCCTCACCGCGTTATCCTCGCATCTGGGGAACAACTGGATGCCGAAGCCATCATCTGCTCCACGGGCTGGAAGAAGGAGTCAACCATCAAGTTCGCCGGGCTCGGAGAGGAGAAGTTCGGCCTCGCTGTCACCCCCAGCGAGAAGCGAGAGCTCGATCAGGACGCTGATGCCAAGGTCCTGTCCTTGTATCCCCGACTCGCCGCACAGCCAAAGCTCAGCTTTCAGCCCAAGGAGGCCAACCCCTTGCGCTACTACCGCTTCATGGTTCCGTCCACGATGATGTCCAAGCGCAACCTCGCCTTCGCCGGCATGATCTCCACAGTAAGCACCTCTGTTTGCGCGACGATCCAGGGACACTGGATTGCGGCATACCTGAGCGGCAAGCTGGACCGTGAGCCAACTACGGAGCAAGAGATTACGGATGAGATCATGCTTCACACTCAGTGGGGCAAGTGGCGCTTTGGAGCATGTGGCTATGGCAACAGCCTTCCCGATTTCGTCTTTGAGGGTCTGCCTTATGTCAACATGCTGATGAAGGATCTTGGTTTGGAAACACATCGCAAGTCTAGCGGCTTCCAGGAGCTTACCTCCCCTTACTTGCCGGTCGACTTCCGAGGATTGGTCGACGAGTGGAAGATTGGACATGATGTTGATGAGTCTGATAATGGTTCATCGAAGCTTGGCAAGGCGGAAGTTGAGGTTTCGCAGGTTTGATTCTGTCAGACATAATGAGCCGAGTCCCGTGTTTTGATGTGCGCTGCCGGGGTATTGTCTATAGCTCTTGCTTCCAGCACTTTTCCTTTGTATGTTTCTGGAGTTCAATATTGTAACTTTCACGTTCAAGTTAAAATACTTCATACCCATTTTTCAATCATAACACTTGAAGCCACTATCATCCTGGAAGAATCGGGGTCGGCACGATGCCGACCACCCTATTTCAACCTAAGGTGCCTCGACCACGTGCAGCCACGCGTGAAAGCTAAGCCGCAAGGCTCGAAGCAGCCTACAACTAAGGCAAGATCAACAAGCTTACCATCAATGCCATATTTCTTCATGAATTAGGTCCCAAACAACCAGAAGGGCCTATGACGTGGTGGTGTTACGGTCAGCTATCCGACAGTAGGGTCTGCTAACAGAAGTTGGGGATTGACGTTAAAACAGTACACTGGGGTCGTGGTCGTAGGTCGTAGGTCGTAGGCTGTAGTAGATCAAGTCTTCAGAGGCTAAGGTGATCAG
>NW_026517614.1:0-21611 GCF_026319265.1 Colletotrichum chrysophilum | reverse complement strand
ACTCCTTCCAGAATGGTGAGATATGCCATCCTCTTTGCTATCAGCCGCTCTAAGCCCTTGCCTAGGCAGGATAAGAGGGCTATTGGGCGCCAGGATCCAGCCTTTGAGAGGTCTGCTTTTCCCGGCTTCTGGATCATAACTACCTCTGCTTTGCGGAAGGTCCTAGGGAAGTAGCCTATCTGAACGCAGGCCTGAAAGAGCTGCTGTATAGGAACACCTATCAGGCCCCAAATGGATTGTAGTAACTTTGTAGTAATCCCATCAATCCCAGGGGTTGTAGCCTTTGTGAGAGTTGCCTGGCGTACTTCCTCAATGTTGACTATCTGCTGCCAGGGTATTAGACGCCTTGGAACTATAGGAATAGCAAATGGGTTCCCATGGAAGTCGTCTGTAGCGTCAAATCTCTCTAGTAGGGCCTTCCGTAAGGCTTGGGCTTTATCATAGCTGTTGTTAAAAGCCTGTCCATCTACCAATAGAGGTGGGGCTTTAACAGCTAGGCCAGACTTACGCCAGCTAAGTATCTGATATAAGTTCTGGTTAGACCCAGCCTCTTCAATCTTAGCAGCCCAATAGGCGCGTTTTGCCTTCCTGACTGTGGTCAGAAAGGCCTTCTGCTCCTCTAGGATGGGCGGTGGTATTATTAGCCCAGGTTCTTGGGCTTGCTGACGCCTAGCCTCAATAGCTGCTTGGTGGGCCTCTGAGCACTCCTCTGTCCACCAGGGGGCTCCCCTGCCCTGGTTAGTCCGTCTCTTCCCTACTGCCTGGATAGCTGTAGAGAGGAGGCTGACTAGTTGGGTAGCTAGGGAGTCTATTTCTGCTGAAGTAGGTGTATCCCCTAAGGTAGGCAGGGCTAGGATCCCTACTTTCACTAGGTCGGCTAGCCGGAGTAGGGATGAGTCTGAGACCACAGAGTGGCTAGTCTGACACCTCAATTCCTGGGTTTTGCTTATAGGTATGGTCGTTATAATAGCTTGGTGATCAGCCCCTGTATGTAGGTGTGGGCTGATGCCTTCTATTTCCTACAGTCCGCAATCCCTAACCTTTTCCCCAAAACAGGGAGAGAGAGTCTACTGGAGCCCTCTCAGTACCTAGGGGTCCTAATAGTCAAAGGGGTAGCCAGCCCCTTTAGCGGGCGTCCAGACCACCGGCTCGCCACCGCCCAGTCCTTAGCCACCCAAACAGAAGTTTGCACCTTAAGCAGGCCGCAAGGGCATATCCCTCTCTAAGCCTACCGACATGCGCGTCCGTCCTCTCGAGCCAAACACACCCCTTCTCAGGTCCTCCCCTACGTCCAGTCCACAATAGCGACACCCTACCAGCTTCCAAAGCGCGCGGCGCCATCCCGGCGCGAGCGGTGACCCTAGCGTTCCTCCCGTTATGCCGTGATACCCCGGGTACGATCCGAGTGAGGGCCGGGCCCGGAGGCCGGGCCCTAAGGCGATACCATATCCGACCGGTCCCCCTAGGGGCAATTCTTCAACACCCTCCTTCCTCCAGCAGCCCGAGTGCGAGTCGGGGTTGTTTCCTTTCTGTAGCCTGCTGCTCGAATGTGTTTGCTACGGCCCACTGGTTGTCCGAGGGCACAACCCCCCGGGCCAGCTTCCCGTTACCCGCCGCCGTCTCCGACCGTGCTTCCAGCCTCACAGCTGGTTTTCGGCAGGCCGACCATGTCTTGCCCTAGGCTGTCCTGAGGGCTACCCAGCCGGCGTAGCCTCCATCTATCCCATGACTAACCCGCCTCAGTGTCTGTCTGTCTGGAGGTATTTCCCAGATCTGGGAGGCGTGAGGGTGCCCTGTCTCTGCCCCGAGAAGCAGTGTCGGGTGGTTTTTACCTAGTTCCCTCGAAATTGGGCAGCTTCGCGTTCGCATTTCGGTTTTCGGTCTCTCGATATCTGTCGATTTTGCTGGTGTTTTGGTGGTTGGTGGCGCGTGTGAAAATTTTTGTGCGACGCCAAAATCCCTCACTTCTGGTCCGATCCCGCCCTTCCGCCGCACCAGAAAAACTTCGTGCGCAGCGCCCGCCACCACTTGCACTTGCGCGCCGTAACGTCTCTGCACTGGCTCTACCTTTAGAAAAGATATGTTCCCAGGCGGCACCACGAGGAGGTTGCGTGTGAGTAAAAGGTGTGTTAAAGACGATCGTGATGCAGAACCGCCCCCTTTGAACACGGTCTCGAGGTTCATCTTGGGATCATATTATAGATGATCCCCGGCAGCGAGAGATGCATGTCAGGCGTAGGGAGACCGGATGTGGCTCGCAAACAAACAGTCAAATCGCCTATTCGGCACCCGAACCAGAGGCGCCGTCTGCACCGGTCGCTCGGGTTTCCGCGGACTAGCACGAGGGCAAGGAAGCAGGCCTAGTCAGCGGATTCTACTGTCATGGGCAGCATCACGATACCACCGGTGGACGTGGATACTTACTGGTTAGTAGTGGATATGTCCCTGCAGCATACCTAAACAGAGTTTTTTATAGTGCCGTGAACCCCCACACCACAAACTGTATTATGTGGTTGGGCTCAGAAGGTCATTAGCAGAAGCTCGTCCACGCATGGCCGCGGGCCCGACGGCTGCCGAAATAACTCGTATGCACTCCTATTATTGGGACAAACCACTGTCGTTCATCCTAACCTTCCTCCCGTGGCTCTAGTTACATGGAACGTCACGCTCTGAGCGCCATAATCGTTACGCAGAGCTTATGATACAATCACATCATAAATTTAATCGCGACGAATTTGTTCCAATACCTAGTTTGATTTTTGCACACGCTAATCCCGATCACCTTTGCTCGCCAAGGTAGCTTTAAAGCATCAATGGCTCCGAAAACACCTCAGCGATATCCTGGTAGCAGCCTTATCACATTCCGACCACTACCTTAGGTATTCAAGAGCCGGTCACCTTGATATGCGCACCAATACAATACACAGAATCTCTCAGGGGAATCATCACAGACTGTAACTCTATTTCTAGTGCTAGAATATCCTCCTGTTTTTGAACTGAATTCAGGCCATGTCTACCGCATTTCAACGGAACCGCATAACCAATAGAAAAGGAAACTTCGCCATGTCAGCCTTACCAGTCTCTTTACATTTTATCATCGGATCCTTGGAAGAATGAATCTTCTGCCCATGTGAACATCGTCTGTCCATGTCTATTCGTATTGCTCTTTCATTATACATTTATGGTATCATACTTACCTGGAGACTGACTAGCAGTCATGCGAAGCCTTTGTCATTCACGATTAGGTTGGTGCATCTTTTGGGGTTCCTCGTGGGAACGGCATGCATGATTTAGTAGAATAGACAACATACAACAGAAGCTTATTAAATCCAGGCAGCATTGAAGAGCGATTCGCGCATATGACAGCCCAGAAGGCTGCGGCGAGGTCTTGGCTGCATGTGGTCATGTGCCCGTCAGCGCCTTGCCCCACCATCAAGCAGTAGAAAATCGCTCTCGAGATTCCAATTTTTTCGCAGTCGACAAGCGATCCTGGTGTCCAAAGCCTGTGGCCTGTATTTCTGAGATACTTGTCACATTATCATGGCAGGAACAGAATACCAGCACAACAGCTCTGGACCTGGCGACCAGTTTATTGCCGCCGGGCCCCAGAACAACAACTCAGGCTCTGGGACACAGTACAACGCACACAACATCAACTTTAACGCTCGTACGTCAGCGAAGTTTAGCCTCTGGGTCGTAGAAGTGGACAAGCTAATCAATGACTCCCCTTCGCAGCTCAAGATAGCGACGCAAGTCTTCTCGCCGACCTACGCATTACCGATCCTCGCGACGACAAAGATCGCATCGAGCACACCAAGGGCGGACTATTCCGCGACTCATATCATTGGATCCTGGAGAATTCTGACTTCCAAGAGTGGCGTAATGGCTCCGAGAGACGACTACTCTGGGTGAGGGGTGACCCTGGCAAGGGCAAGACAATGCTCCTCTGCGGCCTCATCAATGAGCTGACGAACGAGGGAACCGAACCCGTTTACTTCTTCTGCCAAGCAACCGATTCGCGGCTCAATACTGCCACCGCCGTGCTTCGTGGCCTGATATACTTGCTGCTGGAAAAGAGGCCATCTCTGATCCAATTCGTGAGAGAAAAACACAGACAAGGAGGCAAGCGATTCTTCGAAGACGCCAATAGCTGGATTGCATTGGGCAAGATCCTGGCTCAGATGCTATCCCAACAAGATCAAGGAATGGAAAAGATCGTTCTAGTTATCGATGCGCTGGACGAATGCACCACACGTTTAGACGATCTTCTCGACATGGTTATCAGACTTTCTTCGACCCCCACTAAGGTGGTTGTATCGAGTCGGAACTGGTCAAACATTCAGGAGGCCATGGCGACAGCTGAGCGACAGTGTCCGATCTGCCTAGAGCTTAATGAAGCTTCTGTTTCTGCAGCTGTATTGGCATATACGAATTACAAAGTGAGCCAACTCGTGCTACAAAAGGGCTACAACACGATGCTTCGGGATGCAGTACAAAGCTACTTGACCTCTTACTCGAACGGCACATTCCTTTGGGTATCTATTGTCGCACAACGGCTTGGAGACCGTAAGCTTCCAAGGAGGCATACACTGACGACATTGAAAGAACATCCCCAAGGGCTCGATGCATTGTATGGTCGCATGCTAGATCAAGTCTTCGAGTCCACGGATGTGGATCTACATGAGAAAGTTTTGGCCGTGGTTTTGATTACCTTTCGACCACTTCATTTTGAAGAACTGGCCACGTTGGTACAGGCGCCTTTGGACGACGAACTGCTTACAGAAATCATCGGAGAATGCGGCTCTCTTTTGGTCCTCAGGGATAATACTGTGTACTTAGTACACCAGTCTGCAAAAGACTTTTTTTTGAAACATTCTCTCGATAGAATCATGCCTTTGGGAATTGCCCACCAGCATACCTTGCTGTTCTCGAACTCATTGCGAGCAATGTCAACCGCCCTTCGGCAAACCATGCAGAATCTTAAGCCCGGGCAGGGTCACATATTCAAAAGACACACACCCGGCCCTGACCTTCTAGTACCGATTCGGTATCCGTGTGTTAATTGGGCTCAACATCTAAGCCAGGGATTGCCGCCCACAACACAGGAGTTTGATGAAGTCCACGCGTTTCTGACGGAACATTACCTGCACTGGCTGGAAGCCATAAGCTTTATGCAAAGCATGGGAGATGGCATGGCTTGCATTCACGAGCTAAAGCGTTTGATCCTGGTATGTTTGTGACGAGGAGAACCATAGAACGATCCTAATGGTGACTAATTGATTGCAGAATTCTGGAGAGTCGTCTCCACTCGCAAACCTTGTCAAAGACGCCTTT
Source organism: Colletotrichum chrysophilum (assembly GCF_026319265.1). NCBI lineage: Eukaryota > Fungi > Ascomycota > Sordariomycetes > Glomerellales > Glomerellaceae > Colletotrichum > Colletotrichum chrysophilum. The sequence goes on along the minus strand of NW_026517614.1, from coordinate 16,277 downwards.
CGATTTTTCAAACAGTTTTATGTGGGCATAGAAGATGATCCGTTCCAAGTATACTCCTCTTTAACATTTGCTCCTACTGGCAGTATCATCAAAAGTCTGTACCGGCATGAGACACCGCACTGGTGGTCCATGAAGATGGTTCCTCCGATCAGCAGTGAGTGGAGCAACTGTTTAGAAAATATAGATCCTTCGGATGAAATCTGCGATGCGGTCTTCTCGTCAAATGGGGAAGCTTTGGCATTTGATGTTGGTAGGGGAGAAATACGCGTACGAGACGTCGCCACAGGGGTTTGGCTCCATGAACTTAACACTGGCTTTGGATGGCATTGTTCATCCGTGGCCACTTCTGAGGAATCTATCCTTGCTGCGGCTTCCAATGGCTACGTTTTCTTGTTCGGCATTTTGACGGGCGAAAAGATGGGTGAGCCGATTGAAACTCGGGAAACTCGGGTTTCATCGATGGCCTTTGCACCCAATGGAGCAATGCTGGCCACAGGCTCGACAGAGGGAGCCCTACGTTTATGGAACGTAGAAACACGCAAACTCCAGAGAACACTCCGAGAAAACGATCAGAGAGGCCGTGTTAAGCTAATCGTCTTTTCGTCGAACGGTCACTACGTTGCAGTAGCCGTAGATAAAACCATCATTGTATGGGATTCGATCACAGGCCTGCACCTGTGGACATTTGTCGATCACGATGGGGACGTATTGTTGGTTGCGTTTGCTTCCGATGATTACCACGTTCAGTCTGCATCTTCTGATGGCTCGGTGAAGATGTGGAATTCAGCGAGCCCATCATGTCTCAGGACAATACTTGTTCCTGTTGATGAATGGAAATATGTCGCCTTTTCAAGAGACCTGGCCAAGGTTGCTTGTGCAAGCTGTAGAGTTGATTGTATAAGGATTTGGGATGCTACAACGGGCCGACTTCTTGGAGTTCTGCAGCCTCTCGGTAACGCCGATATCCTGGCGTTTTCCCCAGATGACACAATGCTTATGTCTGCTACGTCTTCAAATGGTGCCAAGCTTTGGGATCTTACAGATGGCATGGACCTCAATGTCACGCCTGTTAGTCAAGAGGATCAATTCATCTACACGATGGCCCTCTCGCCCGATGGGACCCAGCTTGCGGTATTATCGGGTAGCGGTTTGAAGATTTGGGATGCCAGTACGGGCCAATATTTGCAGGAGCTGAACGAATGGAAGGCATCCGACAGCGGGGCATCGGTAACATTCAGCAGCAACGGTAACCTGCTTGCAAAGATATCTGAAGGTAATGGGAATGTTGCTGAGATTTGGAACGTTAGTAAAACGACATGCCTGCAATCACTCGCTGATGAAAGGATCTTTATGATTGCAGGTCTAGAGTTCTCACCCGACAACGCCACACTTGCGATACTGACCAAAGACATCATCAATCTCTGGGACGTTGGGGAAGGCACTTGCAGAGTGGCTTACAAAAGTCCCGACAACTTCTACGCGTTGAACGAAGTGAGATTCTCAGAGACAGGATCACACCTTCTTCCCTACAATTGGGAAGATGGCAACAGAGCTATTCGGTGGGAAAGCAAAACAGCTGCCGGCCCCAAGGAGGTTGAAGTTGCGCCGCTTGAAGCAATTCATGTTCCAGGCTACAGTACTGAAAACCATTGTTCATGGGTCCAAAAGAATGGGAAGAACATCATTTGGATTCCTCCAGAGTATCGCACCAATACCTGCGTGACCTGGGGTCCAATGATGGCGCTGGGTCACGAATCAGGCCGTGTTGCCATTCTACGATTCACGGACTTCGCTTGAAATATGCTTCATACTGCTCAGCGTCGGGTTTATAAGGTTTCGAACTGAATGAAGCTTATGCCTTATTCCATTTCCCTCTTGCTTCAGCTTTGGATAGGGTAGCACCTCAAGCCGTCATACGAAAGGGGCTAATGCAATAGCATGCCTACCAACTATTCCAGAGATATACTGTCGATCACAAGACGACCTCACTTGTTGTTTGATACCAGTTAAGATACATGTTATTCATCGGCCGAGGCCTTTGTGTTGGTCACAGGTTTGAGGAGTTGAGGAATCTTTCTTCCCTTCTAACTTTTCTTCTTCGCAGTTTGCCGCCTGGAGGCGCACCTTTTCAACTACCATATAGCTCTCACAGGGATATTTTCGGGGACTGGGATAACCTGGGCTTCATAGAGAAATCTCTATAGCCACCTACGGGGGTATAGAAAGAGAGCGCGAATCGCCTTACAGGGGGCAGGCATCTCCCTCCTCACACCACCACAGCCCATTATTCCTTCCAACACAAAATTGCCGAAGTCCTACTGTATCAACAAAAACTCAATGGCCGCTATCTCAAGCGCGGCGAGGGGTTCAGGAAGATTGAAGTCTCCAGCCGCATTCGATGCATACAGACTTCCTGGCTTGTGACAGCTTGGAGTCGTCTAGAATCTTGATATAAACCGGCCTATCCATCCAATAGTGTATTGAAAAAGGACACAACGTACTTATGTACCTCATTGTGCTGAAGGAGAGCACAAATCCACCACAAGCGTTGTAACATATGTGTGTATCGACCGCCAGCACATAGATAGCATACATCCACGTCATGCGTGTCTCTAGGCTCAGGTTTCTTGTGAAAAGCATTACATTTACAAGCAGAGTATCGTTGCACCTGCGCAATTCTCAATCGTTCTGTCGTGGCTATCTCAGATCTTGAGCATCCGACTCCTGCCACGGGAACCTCTCTTCAATGGATCGGATAAGGTTCTTATGGTGTGGGGTTTTGGGTTTGATAGAAACGTCGAATGGTGCCGGATGGCTAATCACACCCGGATTGAACTCTGCCTCGGGCTCGACCACTTTACCATCGATAACAGGGCTCTCGATATTGAACACGGCAAGCGATTGCGCGAAGTTGAGGAACAACGAGTTCTCAGCAAGAATCTGTCCAGCGCATATCCGACGGCCATAACCGAAAACAATCTTCCTCGGGTCCTTCTCTGGCTTGGGGCCTTGGAACCTTTCTGGTCGGAACTCCATGGGGTCTTGGTAGACCTCGGGGTCATGAGTAAACCACCTGCCAAAGTCAGCATATGGTGCAATAAGCTTCCCGTCATTTATCCGGACAACGAAGAAAGGTAAAAGAGGATACGTCACATACCATACGTTTGGCATCAAGTATGAATCTTTCGGGATCAAATAATTCCTAAAGACGACGTCTTGATCGCATGAATGTGGAAGACCCATGGGCCCAATGGGGTGCCATCGCAGGATCTCTAGAACGATTGCTTCGATGTACGGCAACTTATCGCGGTCATCAAGGTTAGGTAGGCGGTCGCTGCCAATGACGCGGTCGATCTCTTCCTGCGCCTTCTTCTGCACCTCGGGGTACTTCGCCATCGCGAGGAAGAATGTGGCTATTGATGCGACAGACTAGGCGATGTGTCAGCTTCATCAGCCCCCACATTAGTGGATACAACGAGATATAACATACCGTATCTGCTCCACCACCGAATAGGGATGCCGCAGTCCATTTGTTGTTGTGCACGTTCTCGGGGGTATCTTCGCTGCTCGACATCGCTCGTGAGAGATACGAGTCGTTCTTCTTTCCCGAAGCTAACTGGTCTTCTACGAATTTGTATCCGGTGTCGACGGTCTCTTTCAGTTCAGCAGCCCACTTGTTGGCGATCTTCTTCCATCCAGCTCCGGGAAACCATTCAGGAACATATCGCACTGTAGGTGTTTAGCGACGTCTTGGATAAACCTACTGGGAGCAAATGAAGATAATCACTTACGAATTGGAATGATGTCGACAAGAAAGTTCCCAGGGGTAGCTGCGTAGGCAAAGTGCTCCATGGCGTCATTCATCATCCCAGTCAAGGGGTCTTTCTTGAACTGTTCGGCGTTGTAGCCGTAGACGATATTCAGAATGACAGAGCCAGCTTCCCTAGTACACACACTCGCCGTCAGCTAATAACTAGATGCATGTCCTTTGATAGGTTTGACTAACCTTGCAATATGCTCCGTGAGTTTCTTCGGGTTGTCAAGCACATGCAAGAGGAAGTGGCCCACCTCGGCCTCTTGCAACGTATTGTACTGTGCTGCCGTTGATCTCGTCCCAAGAATCCGAGAAAAGACTTTCCGGTGGAGGCGGAGAGTGTCATCGTATCTCAGTTGCCCTGTGCCGTCGTTCCATCCGACCCTGGTAGCTAATCAGATCCCGAGAAGAGAGGTGATTAGTGCTAGGAGAGTTATATCCTTACATTTCGCCTGCAAGGACGATGGTCGGCCGGGACGAAAACTCGGAGGATCGCTTGTCAAGCATTTCGGATGCTACCTGGGCATCATTGATGATGATCAATGTTTTACCAAGCACCTGGACGGAGCTGATCGGACCTGCGCAGCGGGCGTGAGCCAAAGTACCCAGTGAGTGATAGTCATGCAGTGTCTTGCAGCCATACCGTACAGATCCTTGTGCTTCAACCAAAAGCGAGCTGCAAATTCAGTCGGCTGAGGCAAGTCGCGAATGTTTCCAACGAGCGGCAGCCCCTTTGGGCCGGGTGGAAGAGGGGGACGATTGGCATTCTTCCTCGCTTGGAGAAGCTTGTCAACGATGAAGACCGCAAGAAGGGTGGCAGCGAAGCCAATGAACAGAGCAGAATCTGTCATCATGAAGGACTGGGATTCTGTTGCATGAGACGGATGTCCCTTTAGTCGACAGTTTCAGAGACCGGGAACCAGGGAAGGTTACTCGTATTATGTAGTAGGATCTCCCTAACCCAGCCACGACCCCGCTGCCTAACTCATGGCCTGTGGGACCTCTATCATACGCAGGTGACGAAAGTGCCGACCTCATGAGATGAACCTCTCACATGGCGGAAGAATGACTGCTCCACAGACGGGGTTAAGATAATCGCATAGTGTGGACTGCAGTCAGCTTACCGTCGTGCCGAGATCTGAAGTGTTAATCCTGCCCCATGTGGGAAAGGGCCCGAACAAGGGAAGGGTTTCATTGAAGTTGGGTCGCGCGAATCACATCGGCAAGGTATCCGCTGCGTCCGCTAGCTCCGTGATGTCGCGAAGCGGAGTGGCTCCGGGCCATGCATTCGGCCGTGGCGATGGCCGCACGCTGCAGCGGCCCATATCACGGGCATATGGTGCTTACGTGGGAACGCGGCATTTGGTGGAGAAGCCGAGCAGAACCCGTCTTTGAGCCTCAAATTCACAGATCAGCCTGGAGACTGCCCCAATCATCTGACGCGGTTTACCAATCGGGAGGTCTGTTTCTGTCTCGGTATGTGGGATCTGGAGCTTCGTTGCCAGTCATTGCTTTTTCCCGAAATTCTCGAGCCTGCCTGTTTGTATCCATGTCGGTCAAGGAACCTGGGCTCCACCGAGTTAAACCAAAATACGTGTAGTTCGGTGATGTGATCCCACCCGATCATGCATGTAACCTATATGAGACAGCATTGTTCAGGTTACATGCAGATGTTGCGTTCAGTTGATCCAGTAAGCCCTAGGGTCTATCGGAAGACCACTTCATACGATTTACCGTTTGTGTCAAATCTTCCCATGCAGTGGAAGAGCTTGGACCATACAGAGGTTCAAGGCTCGGAAAGGTTCACTAATTGGTCGCCGGTAACATACAGCTGATGATTCGTATTCCATCACTTCTCATGGCCACCTCTGACCTCGTACAAAGGTTCACACATCCAGCACCGGACCCGAATCCCCGTAAACCGGATCTTTTCCAAACCATTTGAGCTTGCTGATGGTCGCAACCTTGCTCTCCTCCCCCTTCTTGCCATAGCACATGTCCCAATGACATCCGGCAGGATAGCTCCCTACCATCTCGAACCGTCCGTCGATATCCTCTAGCAGCCGATGGGATACCCCAGCCGGGACCACAATGACATCTCCCTTCTCCACTACCGGCTCGATGCGGCCCTCGTTCTCTTCTCCTCCAAAGCATAGCCTTGCTCGCCCGTTGCTGATGCAAAGCAGCTCATGAGTCGTGCTGTGAAAGTGTGACGTGCTGTACATCGTATATCGCCACTGCGGCTCGACGACACCGACTGAGGAAAGATGCGCCTCTATGGGGGACTCGCTTGCGGATTGGAAGGCAGAATGGTAGATCAGCAATGGCTTGTTCTGGGTGCTGGTGTTTGGAAGCAAGCCATGTGCTGGGATGAAGTGCTTGGAGACGCGCAAAGACGAAAGCGGCGTCAGTGGGAGTTTAGAGCTCATTATAGGCTTTGTGCAGAGTTTTGTAGATTGTATCGAGAGTGTTGACGCACTTATCGCTTCGTAAGTTGGACTGGCGAAATTGAAGACGACTCCAGGGTAGGTGAAGTTGAGGGAACGCAAGTGTGACGTCATAGGAGCGGGTTGTGAGGGCAAATGTCTTGTCTGGCGACTTTCAGGCATGAACTCCTGTTCATCGCTGCAGCTCGTCCATTATGAAATATTGTAAAATCAAATGAAAGCTAGAACAGACAAAGTGAGGTAATCAAAGAAGCATTGAAAACAGATGCACAAAGTGAGTTCAGGGGTCACGCGAAGTGCAGCCATGAGAACATGACGGGGAACAAGCTTATAATTCTGTTCTTCAAATTCGCGGCTACCGATTCCTGTGTTGCTGCCGCTGCAGGTACCAAACGTTGCATCTAATATTACCTCTAGTTTTTCCTCCCTCGAATGAACAGGCTGGTGGACATTTACTACTCCATCTTCATTCCTAATAGAGGAAACCGTAAATCCTACCGATTCTCAACCAATCAAGACAGTCCAAGACACAGTTCAAGACCTCAGCGCCTGCAATTCACGCCGAAATAGGTATCCAACGTAAGACCACGATAGGGGGCCATGGCCCTGCATACTCTCCATCAAAGCTGACGTGTCTATTCACTTAGTACTCCAGGCCAAAGTTCCATCCTTCTCTATTCAGTCCGTAACGCCAAAATCCGATAACCCGGCAAAATATTCTCATGCAACGTCTTTCCAAGACTCTTGGATCGAGGCCCAGTACTTCTCGGGGTGCATGCGCATGTGTCCCACGTGGTCGCTGTCCTCAAACACCACGGCCTTGTGCTCAAAACCCGCCTTCTCTCCTACGGCGATGTTCTCCTCGATCTCAGTGTACGAGATGATCCTGTCGCTCTTGCCATAGAAGTACAACCTGCGCAAGTTCTTTGGCACATACGTGATGTCGTTGCACGCCTTCATGCTAAAAACGGGAGCTGGTTCTGAGCCTGTGGCGAGCTGGTAGCCACGATGCACCGCCAAGAGAAAGCCGACAATCGTTTGCGTAACGATGTACGGCAGCGGAACGAACGGCGCAACGGCCATCGCAGCCGCGTTGGCCCAGCGCTTCAACGTCTCCCAGGTCATGTAAGGGCTTCCTGGCGTAGAGTCCCAAACGGTGAGGCGGTGAGGCATCGGCTTGCTGTACCTGTCGCGGTATGCCTTGAGGGCGGAGGCGTAGTTGATAGCGCCCGTGTTGGACATGCCGTGCGTGAGAACGGCGTCCTCGTCGGGGTTGCCGAGGACCTCGGGCGGGTAGGCGGCCTCGACGACGGGGGCCATGCTGACGGCGCGCTGTTGCAGGCTCTCGGAGATGGCTTTAACGATAGGCGAGAGAACGGAGATCTGTTTGGCGTGCGGGTAGAGTTTGCTGTAGCCCTCGATGTATTTCAGAACGTGCTTTGGCACGGCGTCGCCCCAGCTGAAGATGATGACGACCCGCGGATGGCCGGAAGGGCGCGTCGTGCCCTCTGCGAGTTCCTCGCCGTCGCGGACGAAGACTTGGTCGTTGATGGCTGTGAAGCCGGGGAAAGGGGCTGTTTTTGGTGCCATCGTGAGTCGCTTTCTTCACTGAAAAATTGCAGGAAATGAGCGTAATGTGACTGGCGAGCACTGCCGGTGCTTAAAGATGAGAACAAAGTTCAAAATGCAGCGCGCGTCAGCAGGGAATGACAGGATTCATATGTTGTCGATGGCCAAGCAGAGACTTCCTGATGAGTGATCTGCTCCATCTCGGCGATATCTTATCAAGGGCTCCGAACCCAGTGCCAAGGGAACGGGTCTACGCGGCGGCGCCGCATTGTTGGGACACCGTGGATCCTACGGCCGTCTGTTGGGACTGAATCGGAGCATTTCGTAGCCTTACGAGTGTCCTAATCTGAGATGGGCCGTGGGGACTTCAGTCGAGCTACGGCGCGTACAAAAAGACGCGGCATCTCTTAATTCGGCAGCGTTGTCCGTGTTTGTCAAGCCCCCTTTCTCCTAGTGAGTGGCTTGGATGAGGTGAGATTCTTTTGAGTGAGAGCGCCACTGAAATATGAGCTGGCCAATATCAGTAAACATCCGATTCCGGCCCACTTACCGAGGCAGAAGGACTCACCGTTAGCACAAGCGCAGGAGGATTCAGCGGACGATGGCAGTCAGGTGACAGCCTTAGAAGCCGAGGCACAACAGAGCGGGATGTCGGCCGAAACAGCTGCCGACCAGCCAGAAGAGGGCGGAATTGGAGACTCAGTCCGCTGAATCGTAAACGACCGCCGCCCTGTTCCAGAACGCGGTCCACTGTGACCCCTGTGTTTTGGGGGAGGAGCTTCACCGGATTCTAGTGACGTGAGATGCATCTTCAGTTGCCATAGCTTCCTTCATCTTCATACAGACTGTATTACTGATCCTTTGAGCTCACGACTATCCATTGTACCCGGTACTTCTTCATTCCTTGGTCCATTGAGCGTTTATGTGGCTAACTCGAGCAGAATAGTCTTCAACTCATCCTTGTGTTCTCCTGCTCGGGGCGTACCCTTGACCTTCATCCAGCCAGCTCATCTTACCCGCGACTTCAAATGGCATCCGCATCAGAACAGCTGGTTCCCTTCAACGATGCGACCCAAGTAACAAAAGTAGACTCAAATGTCTACCTCGCCAATCTTGCATCTGCCTGGTGCATAGGCTCAGGTCCGTAATTGGATGCGCACGTCTCACTCAACCCTTCCCATCTGACACAGCTCTCACAGTACCCAACGGCGGCTACGTCGCCTCCGTCATCCTCCGCGCCGCGTCCCTCCACCTCGCCGCGCGCGGCCAGCCGGACACCATCTCGGCTCACTTCGAGTACCCAAACCGCACGGAGGTCGGGCCGGCCATCCTCATCGTCGAAGAGGTAAAACTCGGCCGCAACCTGTCAACGGTGCACATCACCCTCTACCAGCACGAGCTCCTGCAGTCCGCGCCGTGGTTCAGCGCCAAGTCACGCAGAAATGTCCTCGCCTACCTCACCAACGCGCGCATCAGCCTCGAAAAGGGCCTCTCCCTCGACAGCGGGTGGACGATGGCGCCCCCGCTGAAGCCGGTGGACTTCGCCGCGCTCGGCCTGGACAAGGACCCCCACTGGTTCCGCCGTGACAAGATGACGGCCCGCGCCGTGTCGTTCGCCCGCGCGCACAACAACCTCGAGCACTACGTCCCGCGCGAGGGTGTGCGCCGCGGCATGGCGGACATGTGGCTGCGCTTCAAGGCCGGGCAACGGTTCACGAACGCGTCGCTGGGCTACATTGCCGATGCGTATCCGACCATCGTCGAGGCGTGGCGGCCACGGCGCGGCGAGCAACAGACGCCGTTCCGGTCGGATGAGATGTTTTGGTATCCCACGCTGTCGCTGAATCTCGACGTGAAGAGGGCGCTGCCAGAATACGGCGTCGAGTGGCTGTTTATCAGGTGTTTAGCGAAGGTCATTCAGAACGGAAGACTAGACCTAGAGGTGATCATCCTAGATCAGGACCAGAACGTGGTGGCTTTGAGTAATCACGTCAATATGGTCTTGTCGGCTGAGCGAAATCTCATGGACCGGAGTCACTCGAAGGAGAAGTTGTAGCGGCAGAAGGTGGATATTTGTCAAGCTGAAAGATGATCGTGCTGTAGAGGGTCAATAGAACTGGCGTTTTGGCGTTCCACAACACTGTCAGATCGGTTGCGCCCACTCCCACAACGGGATGAGGTCAGTGACATAGATGCAGTACAAGTAGACCACTTCTTGTAAAACCGTGACTTAAATAATCTTTTGTAATTCCAGTCTTTTTATCCACAGGTCTGGTACTCTCCATGCTCTCTCTGACTTCCCCCGCTGGGCTGCGGCTCAGGGCCTTCGGTTCACGACAAGTCCCACTCATGACCCGCTGTTCTCATCATCGTGCATCTATCAGCTGCAACCACACCGTCTCTGACCAACCATTGGTTTCTGTCTACAGAAATCCGATATCGGCTCAATGGTCTAGTGGTATGATTCGCCCTTCGGGTGCCTGTGCAACATCACAACCCTTCCGCACAGCGGGAATGGGCGAGGTCTCGGGTTCGATCCCCGATTGAGCCCTCGCAATCGTTTTTGATTTTTGCTACAACTGTGAACCTAGCTAGCTAGGCTGTCTTTGCTCATGGAACTTCTCATGTTTTTAGACGACTAATACTAGCTGTCTTCTATAGTAAAAAGATCTGGTTGCAGAAGGAGGGCGACGTGCCTAATTAGATTCAATTCAATTTTCACGTTATGTGAGGTGTACTTAGATTACGCAGAGCTCGGAATAATCTAGAAGAGGTTTCCAGTCTCATATTAAGAGGTAAACGCCTTGGGTCCTGCAGCCACAGGCGCTAAGATGCCATGCAGCGCCAACTCTTCTATAAAGTTGAAAAGAACAAAGTCACATCCCCTCTTTACAACCACGTTGATGGTCACGGGCATCGACACCTCCTGGTGAGTGACATTACTGTAGTATGACACCTGTCCAATAGGAATCGTAAAGTCTGCGCTGCCAAAGTATGATGCCAGGATCGATCCAGCCTCCTTGGACCCGGTGGCATCCGGAAGTGCTGCGCCAGGCGAATCGTTCAAATAGGCCTCTCGGAACGACGGCAAGCCGCCTGTGCCGATGTCGTAGATCAATATAGAATCCGAACAGCTGTCTTCCGTGCTAAACAGGACCTCGCTGTGCCAAGCCTCTGAATCGTCGTGTCTTCGCTGCAGCGCTTCGGTATGTTCTTTGGCGTCTAGTGTGCGATTCCACCAGGACGAACGGAACGGTTGATCCAACGCAGGGAACTTGGGGCTGAAGTAGTCCAGGAGGGGGGTGGCCACGACTTTGAGCTGCGTGTAGGTCCAGAGAGTCCTCAAATCAGTCAAGATACCGTCGTAAACCCGTCTAGTGACGGTTTCCACCTTCTCGGTGATGTTGACATTCTCAATTGACAGGCCCATGGTCTGCGTAACTTGATCCAAGAAGCTTTGAAGGACAACCTCCGCGGCTGGGTTCCTAAGGGGAAGACGATCCGTAGGGTAGAGGATGCGTTTCGGAAAGCTACGTGCATCCGGCACTTCAAGTTGAGGAAGGTCGTTCAGATCGCTGCCTTGATGAAGTGCGGGATCGTACCAAACCTTGGCGAATTGGACCCAATCTCGAGGATCTCTGGCAAACACACCCGCAGTGTCAGTTCCGTACGAAATCGGCATGGCCCCAGTCAAGTCGATGATTCCCTGAGAGGGGCGATTCCCGTACACGCCTGCAAACGCCGCCGGCTGACGCATAGACTGGCCAGTGTCGGAGCCGATCGCAAAGTCTAGCCACTCGTATGCCGCGATCGAACAAGCGCCGCCGGCAGATGATGCCGAACAGCTCAGATAGCCATCTCCACGAGGATTCTGGGGGTAGTAGACGTCGGTCCATTCCCAGGCGTGGGCTGCGGACGCAAACTGAGATGTCTTTTGCTTTCCTACGACAACGCCCCCGAGGTGAATGATGCGTTGGATGGATGGGGCTGTTGCGTTTGCCTCGCCCATCATACTCGTCCAGGCCTTGCTCCCCAGCGTCGTCTTCAGGCCTTTGACATCATAGACGTCTTTCACGCCAACTCTCTTGCCAGCTAGGGGCCGAGTGTCGACCTGACTGTAGAGGCGTGATGGAACGGGAACTAGCGGATAGCCCCATTCAGGATCGACGAGGTTCAGTATCTTGTATTCTCCGTCTGACTCGTAAACGCCATGTACGAAGTTGCTGTAAGTATCCGTGTACAGACGAAAGACCTTGGATATTTTGATGGTTCCCCCGCCGGATTCTAGAAGCACTGGTCCAGCAGGGGTTGTCGATGATGTCGAGTTGGTCGAAGCAGGCAAGAATAGGATCTGCGACCCGATAGACTCAACCAAGCTGCGTGCGGTAGAATCCAGCCCTGACGAGTAGTTTGAGCTGATGATGATGGTCTCAAGAAAGTCTTCGGTAAACACGTCATCCTCGGCGAGATACCTATCGAAAGTATCCTGCAGTAATTGAGCTGTAATGAGCGGACTTGTGGCAACAATATGCGTTGCCGCAACGGTGACCGGCTTGTAGTTCAGGGGTGCCTCCAACAGGGGTGACGCGGATGTCGCTAGAAAGCTGCTGTTCCCCAGCTGGAAAACGAAATCAAGTCCATTGATCGCCTGAACAGGAATGAGCGGGCTTCGCAGGGCCAGGGCACTGGCAATGCCAGCCAGGCAAACCAATTGAAGGCCTTGGTTCAACATCAGCGATAAGTCGAATGGGTGCTCTGCGTGGTCAGGCGTGGCGCCATATTGGTACGGGTAGACAGAGCCATCTCCAGCATATAAATACATCGTGGTTGTAGGTAGTGCTTGGAACTGGATGGTGAGCGCTGATCCTGCTGTGGGTGAATATTCCACAAGCCAAGAAATCCAGACGTCACTCGTGGCGCCTCCACTGATAAGACCTGCATGTCTCAAATCAGACGAACATGCCGTTCCCCGCTTGTCTGCTCCGACTCCGGGGCCGATGAATGGCGTTTGGGCGCCGATGCAACGGACAATCTCCACCTTTTCCCATGCCGGTGCGGAACATGTATTCCGCTTCCGCCGTTCGGTGTCGACTGCTCAATCTAATCTTCAATGACGCGGAATCTCAGGTTGAGAATGATATGAACCAGAAGATATTGATTGAAATTATCTACCTCATTATGTTATCGTGACTGTCACTGTTGATCTCTTCCGGAAGGGTTGTCAAAGCTAAACCATCAAGCGGTGTCACGTAGACCTCAGACGATTGGACTCCAGGAGGCAACAAATTGCATGTGATAAGCGAAATGGTAATATATCTATCAAATTATCTGCATCTTCTGGTACTGCATTCAAGCAAGTACGGTCTAATATTCCGGCACATCTCTTGCACCGCTTCCGTGGCGCAACTGAGTTCAATGATTCTATGGTTGCCTGGGCCGTCCAGGGGCAGCGCAGCGAAGTATAAGAATGACGTGGGGAGGCAAATTTATTTAGAAAGGAATTTGGTTGATCCAGATGGACAGAACAGAATCTGTAAGCACTTAGAGCGAAGTACTTCTGATTCGCTAGCCTTGTGTTCTTTGGCTGGATATTGTCTTATTTCGGGGCTGTCTTCAGCTCTCAGGGTTGTGTACACCGCGTCAAGTTTCCCAATAGATCTAGGTGTCGACTTGGCAGGGCAGCTTTTGCCCTATCAATGCGCGATTCTTGGACGCCTCCCTCGACTAAGGCCTGGATCAGCATGCGGCGAACACGAGCTGAGGCAATAGTATGAGGTTGCGTTTTCCCAACGTAACCAAAACAAAAATAATGATTGAGGGTGTTGGAATGTGACGCATGGAGATGGCCGTATTCTGACAACTATATTATGCTGCATGCACCCCTGAAATCCGCGAGTCGTGTGTGTTTTATTGTCTTCTCCAACACATCATGACCGATAGTAGCCCACCCCCGAAAGTCTCGCCTGTCGATGACGATTTGTCATTTGCCCCGTTCCCACGATGCGTCCCATCGTGGTCCCAAGAAACTTACAACGGTACCGGTGCAGAAGCGATACATCCTAAGGATGAGTACAGAGGAGCTGTAAGCAACATCTCGAAATGCCGAGCCTTAGGAATGCATGTCATATATGCACGTATTCCTTCCCCAGAGCTCTGCGATCCATCGGCAACCCCGGACGACACAATCGAAGAAGAATACACAGCGTTCCAAAAGTGCGACTATTCTTCCGGTGAACGGCGTGGTGTGACAGCAGCTTTGAGTATCTGGGCATTTGAGATCATGACACTTCTCACCTCAGTGGCAGCCTTCGCCGCGATCATCGTTCTATTGTCTATTTATCATGAACAGCCACAACCCCACATGTCACAGGGCCTCAATATCAACACTATCATCGCCATTCTATCCACGATTGTCAAGGCTACGCTGGTGTATGTGGTTGCAGAAGGTAGAGATACCATCGCATGGTTCGTTGGAGTTTACGACGTTCAGGCTAACAACAGCAGTTATTGGTCAATCCAAATGGTCATGGATGTCAAGTCCCCAACTATTACGCCATGTTGAATATTTTCACGATGCCGGCAAGGGAGCAGGGGGGTCCCTCAAATTCTTGTTCGCGATCTGGAAACCGTAATCCATGTCTTCAGCCGGTCTTCAGTACAAAACGACTAAAGAGGCTCATAGAATAACGACTGCCCTGGGTGCACTGGTTATTGTTGCCTCCTTCGCTATTGCCCCGTTCTCGCAACAAGCTGCAACAACGTATCCATGTGAAATCGACATGGAAGGAAACGCATCAATAGCTGTTGCTCAGTGGGTGGGTACAGGGGCCGACGGAAGCATGCCAATGATCAGTTCGGAGACACATGTTGCTGCTATCACCGGTCTGATCTATGGTCCGTCCATCTCAATGGCCGCTCCCAACGCTTTTGAATGCGATTCGGGAAATTGCACCTTCCGCTCGATCGGAGGAATAACGCATTCCTCGGTTGGGGTTTGTAGCAGCTGCGAGCCAATTGAGGTTTACCAAGAGACCATTGAATCTCGCATAGTGTACTCTTTGAGCATGGATACGAATACTTCATTATCAAGACCGAACATCACTTGGCCCCTGAAGGAGACCTCCAATATTTTCATCATGGACTCCAATGCAACCATTTCGACGGATACCGACAATGATAGTTTTGACTTGGAAACGCGCTTTCTTACATTGAGGAATGTCGACTGTAATGGTGTCACATTTTCCGGCCACAATCGAGAACAAAGCTGTGGTCAGACTCTGTGGCTTACGTCAGGCGATGACACGCACGGTTTCGAAGCTTTAGGGGTCAAATGCAAACTCTACCCATGTTTTCGAAACTACAAGGGGGGTGTTTTGAACGGGAAATTGAACGAGACACAGGTTGGGGCAGTGAACATGAAAGTTGGCCATATTGGAAAAGGCGATCAAAAGAGTATGACGGAAGTTTATCAAGCTCTTCTAGAGCCTTGCACGGTAAACGGCAAAAGTTATTATTCTTCCAATATCACGGAAGCAAAGGCGGGCGACGATTGGATTTCCTTGAGGCGGGGAAATGACATAACAAAACTACCGCCCAATTGCTTGAGGGGCATGCATTCGGTGGCATTCTCAAGCATAACTCGAGGCCTCAGGCCCAGCCTCAGCGGCGCATGCTTCCTTCGGAAATCTGATTCAGCCGGCACTCAAGGCATGATGTCTGGGCATGAACCAACACCGACACCGGCAAAAGCGAAAGAGTTCGACATTAACTGTGGAGACAAGTGGTGGTTTGGGCCACTATTTAACCAAGGAAATGTGACGAATCAAACCATATCCGAAGCTCACAACGGGATGGCCCAAGCTATTACCAATCGCATTAGGGCCAACAAGGTGGATCCGGAGGGCGCTCACACTGCTGTTCGTGGAAAACAAAAGAAGATGACCATCTGCATCCGTGCAGAGTGGGCTTGGTTAGCACACCCAGGTATCCTCTTGGTGGTGTCTGCCTGCTTGCTCTTAGATATGGTCAGAAAGAGTTGTGGTGATAGGGATAATCGGCCGATGTGGAAGTCGTCAATTCTTCCGCTGTTGTTTTATGATGTCCACGTGGCTCACACACTCACAGCATCCGGAAAGCAGAAACACAGCCGCAGTAAAATGCCTTTAATGCAACTTGACGATTTGAAGTCGTTAGCCGACACAACAGTGGCACGATTCAGTGAAGATAGAGAGAGGCCTGGGTTTGTGGTTGTGAAGGAGAAGGAGACTGCAGATATAGAATTGAGCCAGCCGACGTAGACTTCAGGTTAAGTCAACGTACCCACTTCCGAAACACCCCCCCATGCGAAACACCAAAAAATAATGCTATCGCAACAACACCACCAATTTCAATTAACTATCAACGAGGTAAAGTTGCAACCACTATGAAGCTTTCGGCCTCACTAGGGT
>NW_026517613.1:0-22456 GCF_026319265.1 Colletotrichum chrysophilum | reverse complement strand
CGCAGTACGCCGCCTAACCCGGCCTGCTTCACCGCTGTTAGGTGCCTACCCTTGTAAAGTCCTTTCTTCCTTCTTCAGCTTAGAATAGTCAATCGACGGCACCTCTACGTTGAACAAGCCTAGGGGCCAGCCCCTTACATAAACTCACTGATTGGGTTTCTAGCTTGGAAACATACCTTGCTAACAGTCCTGTAACCCAGTGTAATACGTGCGGAAAACTGGCGAGAGTCAAAGGGTGCGGCAGCAACGCAGCCCACAAGGACCATAACCCAGAACAAAGTGAAGACTTCAGGAAGAACCATGATGATGGCTGAGAGGTCTGCGACTGACGATAGAGCTTGAAAGAAGATGGAAAGATGTTTGATACAGTACCGTTAGCTGATGACGAATAAGACTTTAGATAAAGTACCACAGAGAATTTGTCCTTGCATTTATAGGAATCATGAAGCCCGCTTTGAACGCCCCCGTCATATTGTCGATAGTGCTGCGTTACCGTCCAGAGGCCAAGTCCTTGATGTCTTCGGATTCGGTATTAAGCTCGTTACCGGAAAAGAATCCAGTAGACCACAGCGGAT
Source organism: Colletotrichum chrysophilum (assembly GCF_026319265.1). Lineage (NCBI taxonomy): Eukaryota > Fungi > Ascomycota > Sordariomycetes > Glomerellales > Glomerellaceae > Colletotrichum > Colletotrichum chrysophilum. Next base: position 21,881 of record NW_026517613.1, on the reverse strand, counting down.
ATAACCGCGTTCACCTGAAAATAAGCTGCTTCTAAAGTTGGAATACATCTGTGGAGTTGTCAATAAAGATTGGGCAGACAAAAGCTCCGTGGCTGAGTCTGTGGTCACGAATGTTTTAGCGACATGCACAAAACAACGGGTAGTCACAGCACTGGGCTCTAGAACGATTTGATGTGGATAATCAAGAGAAGTGTACGAGTCAAATGTTCTCAAAAGTCGAGAGATGGGGTCAGGTTTGTGCCAAGAAGACACAGACTTGGGTCGTTACTGAATGGCGGGTCAGCCGGAGGGATGGCAGGCAGTGTAGGCCCAGGAGAATCGCTCGGGAAATCTTCAAAGAGGCTCACTGGCACAGCCGAAATTGCGGGGACACAGGTTGCAACGACTTGGCGGGTTCGATATCGTCGTTGAGAAAGAGCTGCAAAAAAAGTAAGTGGAAGATGGTTTTGGGTCCCAGAGGAGACTTGAAGAAGACATTGACTGAGAGTGAGTCTTTTTCTCCATGCAAAACAAGCATTCAACACTTGAGAATTTAGTCACCATTGCACAAGTTTCCAATTTCTCTGGGGCCCTCTCTATGAAAGCATCCTTGGCATTGAATTCAAATACGTACTCTCTATGAATTGCGCTTCCTATTGTAGCATCCTTCTGTCCTGCACCAAGAAATCCCCTCGGCTCTGCAGCGCGTCGCATGTGGCGTGGGATCCTTCAAGCGAAGCGCAAGATCGCCTCCAATGCTCGGCTCAATCTCAATTCCGGAAGGATTGCTCCAATGGTCATTGTACCAAACCGTACAAGTGCCTTGCAAGTACACATTCTCGCCGTGCCTTTTCAATAAGTACCTAAAGCCACATAATTTGCATTGGCGCTTACAATATCGCAGACCTGGGTACCATGGGTCAGAATTCCAAAACTTGTCCAGAAGAGATTCTCGGAGAGCTCCTTCGAAAGACGTCACATGCGGACAGAGGAGCGCTTCGTAGGTCTCTCCAATCCTGTCGAAGCGTTTCCGTACAAATTCGTGGGTTATAAGGACCCCTTTGTGTAGCTTGAACACTGGCAAGGCCCATTCCAGTAATAGGTAGCAGTGTGCTCGATCCTTCATTATGCGAACTGCCGGTTGCTTGATGCGGCTGCCGTGGGCTGCGAATTCTGCGAAGCAAATGTTACATTCAACAAATGGGAACCTGTTCTGTGCGCATTCTTTGTCGCTTGAAATTGTGCCAATCTTGATCAGTTTGTCGTGCATTTCTGGCCAGGTAAAAGTCTCGTGAGCGCAGAGCTGAAGTGGACCTGGCCAACATTCGTATTCTTTCTCTTGTCCATCGTGGAAATACTTCAAAGTTTTCTTCTCGGCGCTCAAGGTGTGACAACACCAATCGAAATCGCGACCCTCGCAATCCTTGCATTTTTGATTGAGCAGACCGTCGGCGGGCGAGTCGTAACGGTACGTCTGATTATTTTTGTTGACACATTTTGAACAGCGGAGACTGAGTATATGCTGCTCTTTAATCTTTCTGCGCAAGGGATATTGATCTAGTAAGGTTTTCCCTGGATACGGGTATGGCGCGAGTGGGAGATCGGACTCCCCATTATGTGAAGGAGCCATTTCGAAGAATTTCCTCTTGATTAACCTGAGTTGTCTCTGCGTCGGTGTGTCAAACCAGCGACCACTCCAGTAAACTTGATCTGGTTCGGCGAGTGCAGGATACAAATCCTTGTATCTTCGATAACATCGACTAATCCATTTTTCATTTACGGAGCGCCGATGGATTCCGTGACGCTTAGCGACTTCAGGCTTTTCCGAGCGGACTTTAAAGCTTCCACATACGGTGGCGAGGCGATAGGAGACTTGGGGAAAGAACCACAAGTCAGCTCCATTCATGCAGAGAATAATCTGCATGATTAACTCGTCCGGCAGCGAATGGAGTCGTGAAGCTTGGTTCTGCTGCCTTCGTATCAGCCAATCTGGCAAGGCGTCGGATGTCTGTTCAGATGTGGTAACTGTCTCTCGATGGTGCTGATCATCTTGAGATTCTTTAAGACTGATACTTTTCTTCCCTCTCTTGCTTTTTGATAAGTACGGCATCATGCCTGCTCGTGGTAATTGGAAGGGTTGACAGGTCGGTATGAGAGATAGTTCTCCAGGGTCGGACTTTTCATCGTGCGTTGCGTGCAGGAGGAGCAGATTATGACGGCTTTCAAAGCAAGGAGCGATATTAACAATTCCATCTGTGGAATGACTCAGTCATGTTCTCCCCCAAAGTCGAAGAGGTATGGCCATCGCGGTTCTGTGAGCAGATGAACCTTATCCAAAGTAGGTGGTCGGTCTATCAAGGTCTTACTTCCCCTACAACTTCTTGCTATCCGGGTGGTCTTGCACCCACTATTCTTCTTATGCTACAGCGACTACTTTTCCTGTGGCTACACTAAAATAACCTTAGCGTTTATCGTCGCTTCCATCCTCGTCGTCATTTCTATTATCGTGGTCGTTCTCGTTATAGTTGTCGTCGTCTTTGTTCTCGTTCTCGTTCTCGTCCTTATTATCGCTATCGCTAGTATTCTTTGTAATGGGAGTATTCATGTACATAGAAAAGATAAGCGCGCAGATATAGGGAAATGAGGCGGTCTCCCTTCCACGGAGGTTGGACACTCAACAAGCAGTCCCACTTTCACGCCGATGTCCGGTACGACCTCTTGGGGCGGAGGTCCGGGCTCTCGAGCAGGAAAAGGCTGTCCGTTTCAACATTCAATACCTACCTTATGTTGAGGACAGCCGGCCTGGCGAAATTGCCGCGACTCATTGCCGGTGCGGCCCCGCTGATTGAGCACGTCCCACATTATTCATCGGCGACGGCGCCCAAGTCGGCTCCGACTGTTTGGTTCCGCCACCAATTCCGAACAAACCGAACGTGAGTCGGGTAAAGTGGGGGATAACGCAAGCTGTCTCTAAAGATCTGAGAAAGATCTAATCAGATTTGCAATCATAAATCCGTGCGGCAGCCACCGCGGGTAGTGCGATTGCGACACACTGTCAACTCGCAATTGACCCACAGCGCAAGTCTCGTAATACGAGCCGAGCTCCGATTTCGTAGTGAAAGACAATCTGTTAAAGCTGAGGTGTCCTGCAACCGGAGCTTAACACTCATTTGTTCCAGCTGCCAAGACTCACATTTCTATCCCACGACTTCGGATATCTCAACTACTGCCCGACCAATCAATATGCTGCAACCTTTGAAGAACGTCGTTGTCCTTGGAGGATCATACGTCGGTCTTGTGTGTTTCCAGTCTCTTTTGAAACCTGCTATTGCCTATAGAACGAATGCTAACAGCTCGCCGTGCATTAGGCCGCCGTGGGCGAGCTTGCCGCTGCTCTGCCAGCACCCCACCGCGTGAGTGAACTTCCCGAAAAACAACTTTGAAAAGAGTGACGACTGACTCGTAGCTGGCAGATCTTGCTGGTTGAACCGCACAGCCACTTTCATCATCTCTTTGCATTCGTGAGTTGCCAGTATGGACACTGCATCGTTATGATTTATGACTAACCCGCGATTCAGCCCCGTTTCGCAGTGCTGCCAGACCATGAGCACAAAGCCTTCATTCCATACACGGCAGCTTTCTCAAAGTCATCCGACCCATCGCGGCATCAGGTGATTCAAGCCCGCGCCAAATCTCTCCGCCCCAATTCCGTCATTCTGGATAGAGAATGGCAAGGTTCAGGAGAAATTCCTTTCGAATATTTGGTTGTCACAACAGGCACCAGATTGCCAAGCCCTGGAACCATGCCCGGTGATGACAAGCCATCATCGGTCGACACCTTGAGAGCGCATCAGCAGGCGGTCCAGAAGGCATCTTCTGTCATTCTTATCGGAGGCGGCGCGGTGGGCGTCCAGATGGCTACGGACCTTAAGGAAATTTACCCTGAGAAGGAGGTGACTCTTGTGCATTCACGAGAGCATCTCATGCCTCTTTACCACACTAAGTTGGACGAGATTATCAAGGCTCGATTCGAGGAGCTGGGAATCAAGTACGCTCATATCCCAAATATCCCCTCCCGGTCTCAGCAGTCGTTAACGTTTTACTTAAGGTTAATTACCGGCTCCCGCGCTGTGATCCCACCTGGCGGTCTTGCCTCCCAGACTTCAGTCAAGCTGCAAGATGGTCGCGAGCTCTCAGCGGATCTCATCATCCCCGCAACGGGGCAAACACCCAACAACCAGTTTCTCCAGGATCTCAAGCAAACCGGCGATGCCCCTCTTGTAAACCCGGCAAACGGCTTCATCAAAGTACGACCGACTCTTCAGTTCCAAGATCCGGCATACTCTCACATGTTTGCTGCTGGTGATATTGCCGACTCTGGTGCGCACAAGGCTGCCCGACCTGGTGCCGGGCAAGCGAAGGTGGTCGCCCAGAACATTCTGGCTATGATCAACGGCCAAGAGCCGACGGAGCACATTGTAGTTACTCCTCCGGCAATTCATCTGTCATTGGGACTGGTAAGACCACACCTCCGGGTAACTGTTGAAAAGAAGTCGCGCTGACCGAGGCCTCCTCTTTCCCCCGACATAGAAAAAGAACTTTGTGTTCAGAAATCCCGATGTTGCAGCAGGACAGACTGAGCCAGCAGTCGTGCCGCGAGAAGAGTAAGCCGCAACCATTTCATGGGCAACTATTACCATGCACTGACTTTTCATTCAGGGGAACAGCAGACATGAACATCGAGGGTGTGTGGGAGCGAAGAGGTGTCCGTGTCACCGACCCCAGAGAGTACCACCTGTAATAATAGAAAGAGTGGAGGCCACTCACTGTTGTAAGTACCTGCAGAAAAAGACGGCGAGATGTTCCGATGCATAATACACCGGTCGTTAGATAGACTTAGAGGTCGATCAAGCAGTTGTCGCAAACCAGTATATGTTGACCAAAGAGGAAAGACCAATGAAATAAAAGAGAAATAGTCTTCCAGAGGTGTTTTCTAGCGAAGCCGGTGACACAGACAGGGGGGATTTGTTCAACAGACCCACTGTTCCGGGAACGGTTCCGACAAGTATCGGAATGACGCCCCAAGCCCAGACCTGGTCGATGTTCAGGCTGAGACTGCTGGCCAGCATCGTGAATGCTCTCAAGATATCTAATTCTCCTATGCATTGCCAAGAATCAGAAAAGCGGCAAATCAGACCAATTTGGGCTGGTATAGCCTGTTGAGCATACAAATTCTGCCTTGTTGGACCGTTGCTGCGCGTAGCCCCGCCATCGGTACCCGCCAGATGGCTCTCAGTACGGCAATCAATGCCCTGTTTAGCACTTGAAGGCTGGCGTTCACAAGCTTACCCTGTCATCGGGCGTCGCTGTGCCGCTGACCAACCTCAACATTTGGCTCGGCTGACAATGGAACTTTCGACATGCTGTGTTGCGAAGGACTGTGAACACACCGTTCAGATCGAAAGTCAGGCTTCTGTAGTTGACAGTAATGCATGCACACACCGTCATTGATAAAAGCGAGAAAACCAAACGGATGCAGCTGTGTGTGGTGATAGACTTACAAGTTGCGGAAAGGCAGTGGTGCGGATTGGTGTGGCTGGGTCATGCAACTGAGCCAACAACGAGCTAGGGTTGCGCAAGATCCATCTACAGGGAACCAACAGCGAAACGCCAAATCAGCAGGGGACCTCCGCCTGTGTTGCAGACGATCTGGTGGACACTGGGACTTTAGGCAACAATAATGAACTGATAAAGACCCTTCAATTGCATCTGATCCGCGCAAACATCAAATAGTCTGCCCAAGAAACTCCCAGTCAATTTCAAGGACTCAGTGACCACAATGTCAACATCTCTCTTCGTCATTTTCACGCTGCTACAGCTTTCTAGTGGCTGTGATCTGCTCGATGGCCGAAAGGACTACGCCAACCGAACCTATGGACAGACATGCGTTGAGGCAGCCGGGGACGACAAGGAATCTCTGGCAGTCTGCCTTCTGCAGAGGAATTCGATCGACAAGATACTTGACTGTGGGGTACGGGACGATAAGAGCAATCATGCATCGGGCATGTTAGATGCGAAGGAAATTTTGGAGACTGTCGCTGGGACATCCAAGTGCGAGGAGAGTTGCGAGCTTTCGTCGGTGTTGCAGCGATGTCCACAAACGGGCCGAGAGGCGTTTTTGGGCTGTCTTTGCTGCAATCTCATGAAGCCTGAGCAAGTTCAGTGTCTTCATCGTTGCATGTCAGAATACCCCCGCGTGTTCATCAATTCAGAATCTTCGAGAGAGCCAAAACCCCTATTCACTTGTGAAGCCAAGTGTTCTTATTTGAGTCAGGTACGTACTCGCGTAATGTTGCAACAGGAAAAATAACTGATACATTTTGTAGCCGAAAGAATTAAGAAGAGGTGTCGAACACAGCGAAGAATCACCTCAATGCTCGTTCACAGTCATCGACGGCCACCCCCACTCCAACGACGGGCTTAACTGCCCATTGCCATCGAGGGAGGAACTTAAAGACGGCCTTATTCTCGGCAGAGCTTTGGGTGGCTTGAGAAGACCAGGCAGACCTGATATCGATACACCTCACAATCCGGGTCGGCCTTACGACGGACAAAGGGGAGGTGGTCAAAGAGGTGGAGGACAGAGAACCGACCGGAGTCGAGACTTTCACGCAACATCAATACAAGGGGCTTCGCAAACAAGATCAGCGGCAGAAGCTACATCTAGCTCTGAATCTGGGGAGGATCCTGAGGTTGATGATGGATCGGAACCGACAAAGTCGGCTGAACAGAGTTTCCAGGCGTTTACACGTACCACTAAGTCTACTGCCACGACGACGTTAGCAACGACCCCCAATGGTGTGCCGACTAGCACGACCACGTCGCTAAGTAACTCTGCTGCGATGAAAATTGGCTCCTGGTCGGCGACAGTGCTTATTTTGGTGTTGATACAACTCACGAGGTGATTTGGAGAGTCCACGCCATATTCAAGATATTAATAATGTGAAAAGGGTGAAGACGGCGGCTGCAAAGCCAGTTTCAGCTTTTTGACGTCGTAAATATTACACCAAAAAGAGTTTCCATTTCAAGCCTCCTTCAAAGAAGAGCCTTGCTAGCCTGGCAGTGTTAGTTAGCTGCCTTACCCAGGCATGATCGTGATACATCCAATACTTTTTCTATAAGGACGACAGCAGCATTGAAACTAGTAGGGGTAGTGATAACAAGAACGACGAGGATGATGACGACGACGATGACAAAGATAGCAACGACGACGACAATAACGAGGACGAAAGTGAGTACACAGGAGACAAAGTCGCTTTAAGAGGATATACGTGTGTATAGACACTGCCTGGATAGCCAACTGACACTGCTAGGATAGCAGCACTCTAAGGAATGCGACTGATGCATGCTAAATTGTAAGCCAGCGATTCTGAGGTTCCCTGCCTTTCAGACAATGTCTTTAGTGTTTTGCCGGCCATCCTCCTTATCTTCACTTTTGGTGTTGCCCTCAAACATCTCCGCGGCAGCGTCCTCGTGATATTCACTCCCAAAATTAAAGTCAGAATCGTAGCTTCGGAGGCTAGGACTTTCATCCAACTTAACATCCAGCGACACGTGTCCGGAATCTGTTGCGAAATAATCATTCCTCGAGAAGTAGCCCTCGTTTCCCACACCCTTGTGAACAGATCGGCGTAATGTCAGGTCATTCAGGGCAGATTCGGCCTGCGCCCATTGCTCTGATTCTGGCAATTCGAGCATTTCAAACCAGACATGCATGCGCCATGGAAGTATTGGCGCGCTTGGATCCGCTGGTTCCGATTGTTGCAAGTAGCTTAGTTCATAAGTACCAGATGCAGTAGACCCCTGCTCATACTCAATTGGCATGTCTGCCCAAGGCAGTGATCGAAGTGAAAAGTCATGGATGTGTTCCAGAATGTGCCTGATCAAGACTGGGGAGTCTAGTTGACCGGTCACGCTGCAAAGAGGACATACATCGAGTCCAACAGAGATACTACAAGGCCATAGTGATACTGTGCCAAGAAGCTGCTCCGGAAACGAGTCGGCGTGCTTTTCTCTCACATGCTCCGAGAGTTGTTCAGGGGAGGTGTACGTAGTTATGTCGGATTCATCGCAGAGCTGACAATTCCAGGTTTTCGCATGGTGTTTTCTTACATGCGCTTTCCATTGTGCGACTGACCGATAGAGAACATGCGGTCTTGGGCAGTCTTTAGCGATGCAAGTATACGGATTAACATCTGCCGCAAGATGATCTCTGATATATATTTCTAGCAATGGGTAAGCCATGAGGGCTTGTTGTAGACTTACTTCCACAGACTTTCGTTTTCTAGCATGCTGTGTGGTAGCGTTTCGCAGCAACATGGGCATTTCAACACTGTGGTCCCATGCAGATTATCATGCCCATCACCTTCGATTTGCGGTCGTGGCATGACAAGCCTGGGATAGTCTGTAGCAGTCCGGATCAAGCTTCGCTGGGTTTGAGGTGTTTCAGCGTCATGGGACTCGTTATCAATACACAATCCAGTGGTGAAAGACGTAGACGCTTCAGGTGATGTAACAAGTAGTGATGGCTGAAATTCTGGTCGAGTAGAAATCCCTGGTGCTGGAGGCGAGGCTATGTTCTTCTCATTCATCGATGGTGACTGAACTTTGTCTAAGACCGATGTGATTGAACTCATAGTCTCTTCCGCATGAATGGGGGACGAGATGTGTTGGCGAGAGATCTGGTCAGAGTCCTGTTGAGCTGCAAGAAACCGTTGCCGTCTTCGGAGATTAGCTTCAATAAGCCGCTGTTGAAGTGGAGTCAGGCTGTCGGAACTCCGGTCCTGCCACCAAAGTTGCTGCGTTTCGTGACGCTGCCGAGTACTGTCGTTGAAGACGGTTGTATCAACCAGTATCAGATACTCAAGATGTTTCCTCAAGTCGGCCAAAGCTGATGAGTCAGAATTGTCGTCCAGCTTGAAACGTCGAGTCTTTCTCCTTGTGTGGCGAATAGCGATAGCGAGGAGAGTCAAATTTCGAATTGCAGAGTCCACGTTCCGTTTAGATTCCTCCAGCAGGTCTCCCCCGTGGATAGTTGCGCATTCCATACGGCATGACCCTAACTTGACCAGTAGGTCTTTGACAAGCTTTAATTCGCGTGGCCTAACATCCAGACCAAACTCAAATGAGGAGCTCAGGCCTGCCATTCGGACATCAGTCATAGCGGCCATCCAGATATTGAAATCCGCTTGGGGGTTTTCGATCCAGTGGTTGGCTTCCAAAGACTTTCGAGAGCAACAAGTATTAAATACATTCAGGCAAACATTTGCCAGTGCTGTTGCAGACTGTGTATTTGATGTTCTGGTGGGATCACGTTTCCCCCGAGATTGATGCTTCGAGCTCTCAATTATGGGAGGCATTATCTTTGAACGGGTGACGGGTGCCTCAGACGAATTAAGAGGCTTTGTTTGGCTGCCTGGGATAATTGAACCTCGAAGGGGATAAGCGTGATATTGCTCATCACCTTCTATGGTGGAAGAGTAGCCGTAATGGCCGTCTTCACCAGCATAGCCAGCGTCGTAGGCCGCTATGCTTCCCTCGTAGTCGGATCTGGCAGTGATCGGAATAATTTTGGGTCTAAGCTGAGAGTAGCTCGAGTCGCTACGGCTTTTGCGGGGCCTGTAAGATTTAGACTCTTCGTAAGCTCGAGACATAGAGGGACCGTATGGCTCGACGTAGCTCTTACGGCCAGAGCTACCACTAGAGACACTGCCCGAATCTCTTGTATCCTTGTGATCGAACCGGCTCTTGAGGCGCTTCTTGTCCTCCTCGTGAAGCTTTTCACGTTCTTTGTTTTCGACGTGGCATTTAACCTGATCACTGTCTTCTCTTTTTTTTTTCTTACTCTGAGATCTGCGAAGCTTGCTCTCGCTTGTCTCAAGATTCTGCCCGGGAGCAGGTGATTGAGTCGCCGGTGGGGCCTCGATTGTATGCTTCGGTAGACTTGAATTATAGTTGCTGATCTCTTCCTTGAGTTTATCGTTCTCTTCGAGTAATGCGAGCGTTTCGCCGATTAACTTCTCCTTGTCGTCTTCCAATACCTCGACTGTATTTTGAAGGGCTTTGAGTCTAGCGCTCACGTCCCGAAGGGCCTCTCGGGCTTCTTGGACCTCATGTTGTAACGCATCGTCATCTTCCCAAGATCCCCTCGTGCTTGGGTCATTTTCTAAGAGAGGGCCGTCTTCCATGCCCGCTCACGGGGGTTGGCCTCGAGTGGCGGGCTCGCCGAAAGAGACCTTCTGGTGGACACACTGCAGTCTGTGTGGAAAAGCAGTTGAATGTAGGCTGTGCGGGTTCCTGTCGATTTATGAAGGGGATGTTTTGTTTTCTTTCATGGAGATTGGACGGATATACGGGACAGGCTACTGAGCCCACTAAGGTTTGGGTCATTCAGCAACGTTGGAGTCGGGCTATGATGAGGGTACGAGGCTTACACAGGCTGGCAGACATCGCCACCGCGAATCTACGATGTGAGGGGTTTTATTCATTGGGAGGCGGAGAAGCTGATCTGGTGTTTGTAACATGGTTGCGATCATGATTGGCTGTGCTGACCCTGGGAAATATCTCACCTGCTTGATCACCTGATGAGGCCCGCAGGGACCTGAGGGGTTCAAATGTTTTCGGCGTGGCCTGGAGCGACATTCTTACGCGAGATGTCACAATCGAAAGAACGATTTCAATACCAAATTATGAACGAATATGATCTGCTTGAATGCCTCGAAGCTTACGCGTAGAAGATTAGTGAGGTCATACAAGCCCTCCCAAAGTGTCCACATACAGCTAGCGGGCAATGCGCTGTTTGCATGGACATCCAGACCAGGCTGGGCCTGATTTCCATTCAACTTGGAGCGGACCCAGACGCTGGATTAGGCGGCGACTTCCAGCAAAATGCGCTTCTTGTGGTAAGGATTCTCAGGGACATGTGCTCGGTAAGTTGTTGCTCCTCTTTCCACACAGCGACTTCGAGGCCAATCCAGCCCCGCGCGCGATAAATTTGTGGGTTCTTAACATTTGATGTCGAATCAGTGGCCACGAGTGTCGAATTGGGAACTGTCTCAGGGAAATTACCAATCGATATCTGATCTACGTGGCTTTGTCGATGATAGCAAGAATCTTGCAGCTTTAAGAAAAGGCATTGTGGCCTACTTGAGACAGCCATCGTTTGTTTTGCGGGGACTTAGTTCCAAGTGTGAGGAGCTTTTAGATCAGTTCCAAACTGATGACTCGGATGACCTCATCGAGAGCCCTGAACCGGAAGACCTGTCGACAGTTCACAGGAAGTTTCTACCTCTACTCCGTACCTATGCAGCTTGCGACTCGTGTCAATCCAGTCTCACCTCCCAAGAAGGGGCCTCATGGCACCCCTCTCGACTAGTTTTGACGGGGCCAAAAAGAAACGGCGATGACACAGTCCGATTTGACGTCATCACCTCATCCATCGTTGATTACTCCTGGCAGGATGTGTATATTGATATGCCAATGTGAGTTCGTTATTAGTTAGAAGTGTTCATAACTAACCTGTACCTCCAGACTCTCGAGCAACCCAATTGACTTATGTCAAGACAATACTGCTACTGATGGAAGATGCTGTGAACAGAAACTCCGTATGGACATGGAGCCTCTGACTACATTCTGCGACTATTTTCAGCACGACGACGGTTGCCTCATTGCCTTAAAGCTTGAAGACGGTGTGTTGCTTCGCCTAGGCGCCGAGGCTTTGAAACACCGAACAACCCCCGGGAAGGGACTGGCTCTGGCGGACGTTCTGGACCAGTACGAACTGAGCATCAAGGAAAGACTTGCTCTCGCGCATGCTATATGTTTGGCCTTCTGGCAGTTTTACGACTCGGAGCTCATGCATCGGCCGTGGAATAGCCAAACAATTTGGTTTATGCCAGAGCCAGATCTGCGAGGAAATTCCGAAAAACTGCCACTGAAGGTCTATATCTCATTCCATCCCGAGGCGACTGAATGCGCCTTTGACTCCACGGAGTTTGCAACCACTAAAGCATTGATACACCGTTGCCCTCGCATCCAGGCCTTGGCTATCTTGCTCTTGGAAATAGGACTTGGAAAACCTTTGAGGTGCCCTCATTTTGATCGAGAGACACTGTCACTCAATTATCGATATTCTTTGGCAACGCAGTACCTAGAGGACATCAAATACGCGACATGGGATAACTTTGCACACAAACATATTTACACGGATGCTGTCGAAGATTGCCTTAAATTTGATGGCTTGATGGGGAAAGAGAGAGATACTAGACCTTATGACCCTTCCAGTCGGAGACAGTTACTGCACGAGCGTGTACTGTCCCGAGTGGAATGGCTCAACAGGGCCTTCCGAGGAAGAGACGATAAGCTGGGTTATCTTTCAACAAGGCGAGCACTTGAACAACCTCAATCAAATGAGAAGGTCGCTCTGGTGACACTGGCGGAGAATCTGCCGTCACGGCCTCTATCGAAGGTAACTCATGAGACCAACATTGAGTGTCTAAACCGACCCAAAAGCCGACAAGACTTCAAGATAGCTGTCATCTGCGCACTTTCACATGAAGCAGACGCTATGGAGGCCCTTTTTGATGCACATTGGGACGACAACGGCCCACCTTACGACAAAGCACCACAAGACCCCAACGCATATTCCACCGGATCCATCGGTCGCCACAACGTGGTGCTTGCTCATATGCCGGGTATGGGAAAAGCCAACGCCACCCGCGTTGCCACCTTTTGTCGCATCAGTTTTCCCAACATCACTTTAGCTCTGATTGTGGGCATATGCGGTGCTGTGCCATTCACATCGGACAGCGGAGATGAAGTTGTGTTGGGAGACGTCATCATCAGTGATGGCATAGTCCAATATGACTTTGGGAAGCGTCTGCCCGATCGATTCATCCCCAAAGATACTCTACTCGACTCCTTGGGAAGGCCAAACACAGAGATCCGCTCACTACTTGCAAAATTGAAAAGCATATACAGTAAAGAGGCACTGAGGAAGAAAACAATAGCCTACGTCAACGAACTAAGGAAAACGCCAGAGCTGAAAGCCGACTATCCAGGTGTCGACAATGACTTTCTATTCCAGCCAACATTCCATCACCTGGGGGGCGGAAAGACGTGTCAAGAGTCTGGTTGCAAAGGTGAGCTGATCAGACGCCTTCGCCTTGATACGGCTTCGTCAGAGCTAAATGTTCATTTCGGCTTGATTGCATCCGGTGACACCGTGATGAAGGCCGGCGACCAGCGGGACGAAATAGCTCAACAGCAAGGCGTAATTGGATTCGAGATGGAGGGTGCTGGGGTATGGGACAGCTTCCCATCGTGTTTGGTTATCAAGGGAGTTTGCGACTATGCTGATAGCCATAAGACGAAGCTTTGGCAGAGCTACGCGGCAGTGACAGCCGCAGCATGCACAAAAGCTTTCTTGAGTTACTGGGTGCCACACCAAGAACAACCCCACCAAGGAAAACCGTACGAGGAACAACCGTACGCCGATGAAGTGCAACCCTACCAATCCACCGCGAGACGCCGCCGCAGATGGTGATGTTCAGTTGGCCAAACTTTGTGCACATGAAGGGAAACAAATCTCGCATGATGCAGAAGGATTAGCTCTCACAACTCCTTCATCATTTCGACCTGCAGGTAGTATTCCTCTCTTCCTTTGGGCAACTTGCCTCTTTCGGGAAGACAGCCGTCAATGCTGACATCCGAGTCTTGCCAGATCTCACCTATATCCGATGCAACTCTTACCTCACTCCAACAACTTCCACGTAAGAAGTCAGATAAGCCCCGAGAGCGGCATTATGAAATGCCGTGGGATTTATGAGGTGGCAACAAGACCTGCAAGCCTGTGGCGTAGCATCTGACAAACCCCTAGCTAGCCAAGGAAATTTTCTTTCACACGCAGAGTCAGCACGACCAGTCGTCAGCTAACGAAAGAATAGTCAAATTCAATGCAACGTGTGGATTTAGGGTATACAGCATGGTATATTGGTACGGTATGTAGGTAGAGAAGAGTTGGCTTGAAAAGGGCGGCACCCAGTAGCCGCCGCAACGACCTCGAGCGCTTACACTCTTCAGCCATGCAAAAGTAGACAGCACGTCTCCAGAATCTCAGTGTCCTTGTGACATTAAAGGGATATCCGACAGCAATAAGAAACCATCAACACAACTCGCTCGCTCGCTCGCTCGCTTAGACATTTTGACCACCGTGGTACGAGACGGCTCAGTTTTAGACGTTCTGGACGTTGACGACGTCGCCGTAGCGGTCGACGGCAACCTCCTTCTTCTGGGTGGACTCCTTGACGGGGTTCTTGGCGGCGAAGATGTGGTCGAGTTCCTCAAGCTGTCGGCGCCATTAGTATCTTTGATATGAGAATAAGATATTTGTTTTGGGAAGCTTACAGTGCGGCCCTTGGTCTCGGGAATATAATAGAAAATCACGGCCGTCTGGACAAAATCCCAAACTGTGAAGATAATGTAGGTCTTCCAGGCGATCTTCTGCATGGAAACGGGCCAGGCGAACTGGTTGAGGAGACCGGCGGCGTTGACAGCCAAGTTGGAGAAGGCCATACCCTTGGCACGCATCTCGAAGGAAAGAACCTCGACGGGGTAAAGAGCCTGAAGGGGCGTAATACCGACGGAGTAGACGGAACCGAAGAGGAAGATCATGGCCAAGCAGGCTTGCGATGCGGCCGCGTTGTGGAACTCGGAGTCGCCATCAGCGTTGATAGTCTCGGACTGGTGGAGAATGCCGGAGGCAATGGTCATGCCGAGCCAGACGACAGTGCAGGCGGAGAAAGAGAAGAGAAGGAGCGGGCGACGTCCGACCTTGTCGACAAACAGGGCACCGAAGATGGCACAGGCAAATTGTTGGCATGAGTTGATGAGGGTGATGTTAGCCTGCTGGATGGGGTGCGTGTAGCCGGCGGTGTCGAGGACGGAGCCGAGGAAGTAGGACAGCACGGCGTTTCCTGTGGGACAAATCAGCCATGTTACTCATTCACAGGTGTTGGGATAACTTACCAGCCCATTGACCAAAGATGGAAACGCACATGTTGCAGCAGAGGCGGTAGACGGAGGCGCGGTTGCGGAAGAGCGCACGGTAATCCCACCAGCGCTTGTCGGCACCATCCATGTCGAGGAGCTCCTCATACTCGTGGAGTTGCAGCTTAACCCAGGGAGAGTCAGGGTTGCCGTTGCCGTGGTACTTGGTGAGCACCGCAAGAGCCTTATCCTTCTTGTTGTTGACGAACAGCCATCGAGGAGACTCGGGGAGCCACATGCAGAAGAGAACGATCAAACCAGAGAACAAGCACTGAAGCCAGGTTATCAATCGCCAACTTGAATCTTCAATTTTTCGTTAGCTGAGTGTACAGAGCGATGAAGATGGCGTTGTGAAGTTGATTATGAATCTGGGGCTGGGTTGCTGTTGTGATGGCTTCACTTCCCTCGGCCCCACAACGCACGGCCCCACTCCGCAGCCAGATACAGAAGGTAGACAACGGCAAGGAAGAAATGAACAAAAGAAGGATTGGCAAACATATTGATACTTACCACCATGGATTTCCAGGGCACCTCGTGCAGTGCCGGAAGCAACAATCGCACCAGAGAACCAAAGGGTGTTGTACATGGCACCGACGACACCGCGGTAAGCGGGGTGGTTGATTTCGACGACGTACATGGGACCGGCAGAAGCTGCAATGGAGACACCGAAACCGAGGAGGAAACGGCCGCCCATGAATTGACCGGTGCCGTTGGCGGTGGCCTGGATAACTGTTCCGATGATGATGATGCTGGCTCCGATGAGCATACCGATGCGGCGACCCCAGGTGTCAAGGGCCGGACCAACGAAGGGAAGAGCGACGACACCACCGATCTGATAGATGGAAGAGATGATACCGGCCCAGATACCGTCGTTCTCGGCTCCGTAGCGCTCCTTGAAAGAGGGGTTTTGCAGCAAGTTGTTGATGAGGGAACCATCGTATCCGTTCATGGTGGAACAGAAGAAACCGACGAGAGAGAAGGCATAGATCAAGATTTGAGCCTTCGTCCAGGCGCTGGGTGGCTCCTTGATCATGGCCTCGTTGAAAGCCTCGGAGCCGGTGACCACCCTGGTCTCGACTTCCTTCTGTAGAGTCAAGCACGTTAGCAGACGTTAATGTTTCCGCGGCAGCAGTAGAGGTGTGGCTTGCCTTGTCAGAGTCATGGTCGACATGGTGAGGTGAGATGTTGACGGAGTCAACCTTTTCGGCCATCTTGGCTGTTGGTGGCAAGCCGCCGAGAACGTCCTCGTTGAAGTATTGGCACTCTGAGGAGAGCTGCAGTTGCCGACTACCACAGTCTGGACTGTGGATTTGGATGTTGAGGTGGAGAGGGGATGAGGGTGAGGATGGGAAACTCAAGACGAACCAGCCAGGGATCGCGGGACAGGCTGAGGTTTTATGATTTTTGGCGTCTTGGTCCCTGGGAGACGGGATGAGGAGTAGGATTCCGATGGAGAGACGCGGTAGCTCGCAAGAACGAACCCCAACTTCCAATTGCCCATCCTTAGCTCGGCCGTTTCGAGCCTACCCTTCCATGCACGGGAGGGGGTGGGCAGGTGGAAGGACGGGCCACTCCCACATGGGACCGAAAGGGCGGCAGGCCTGCAATCCATGGACTTTGCTTGTACTGGCTGGGCAGCAGATCGTTGGTTGCACCACCCTCGAACTGCTCACACCCCATGTTGGTACGGACCCCCTGCTCTCTGCAGTGTGCGGTGCTGATTGCCACTGGGCCCAGTCCATCAGCATCCGACAGATGGGCATAGTAGACAGCCGGTTATGTGTACGGTGTTGCCGGTTCTCGCCTACGACTAGAATCACAGACTTTCTTGAAGAATATAGGTGTGGCTGTCTTGGAGCGTGACACTGCTTGGCAGGTACCAAGAGTCCCTCGTTGATGGCTTTGATGGCTGCGTCGCAATCAATGTGAATTAGATTGAGTGGGCATCGAGGCAGCTCATCTAGAAACCATGAGGGACACCTGGGGAACCAGGTTGTGTGTGCTGCGCGCTTGAATTAGCGTGGACGCAACCCCGAATCCCCAACTCCTCGACGGCTTGCTGGCTGGCTCATCCACTGCTGTGCCGTTGTGCCAGGGGCGTTAATGGGTCACCGTCCAGCTAACCTGTCAACGCGAGACGAAGAGACGACGCGGGCCGGCAAGCCAAGTCCACATGGTGCACCCGTGTTCGGCGAAGAAAGCCAGCGTCGTTGACTGAACTGTCAATGGTGTTGGGCAGATTGACAGAGAAACATGGTTGCGGCCTTTGAGTCCTCCCCGGATCAGCGGGTCGAAGTGCTCCGCAAAAACTGGGGTGTTTACAGATGCTGTGCTGCTCTCCGTTTCTCGCACCAGCCTGATGGAGACGCGCTGGAGAAGCGCCCAAAAGAAGGTTTTGCTGAATCTGGGGGAGTGTGTGGGCGTGTGGAGATGCTGCCCGTCTTGCCTCGAGTCGGCTGGGTTGCGTGGTCAATGGCAATAGCTTATGTCCGGGGGTATTGCGATTCGATGCGTGACTGTGATGCGCCGCGACTCAGCTTTTCGGAGATATTTTGTGTTGTTGGCAATAGCTTCCTTCAGCACATCAGGAACGTTTGTGGGAATCGAATCATCATCTGGCTCCGTGAAAGCGCTTGCCCGGGATCTCGAAGTCCAGAGCCGAAAACACGAGCCAGTCGCATCAAGGCACACGGCGGGCGTAGCGGCGTTTGGGTTGGTTGGGGAGAGGTGAGATGGGGGAGCGAAAAGCTGGAGGAGATCTGGAGAAAGAGGCCAACAAACCCAAAAGAGATGGCAGGGAATCCAAATGAGAGGAGCAAACGTCGTCTCCAACCGGGCCGTCTTTCCATGTGGCCTCAGAGCCAACGACGGACGGCTGTCACTCTGGCGGCGGTCTCTTTCTTAGGCGGCTTTGCTGCTAATGTTTCTCTGAGAAGACGCTAGGAAATGTACCTGTCTTGTCGTCTCATCTCGCTTCCGAGATGTTTGTTACTAACAACAGTCCTTACATTTGGCGAGACTGTCAGGCTGGCAACATGTGCCTTAGATAGTATATCCCTGTCATAAGACGGAAGAAGTCCAAAAAACAGCACGAGAAGCTGACGGCCATTCGCTCTATGTTACCAGTTGATAACATGAAAGTAGAAGTTTTATCTCTCTTCTTCCCTCTCATTTCGTCCCAGCCATGTCGAAAGCAAACCATCAAACTTCTCGATCGACTTGACAATTGCCCATGACCTTCTCCAACTCCCCTCTCAAAGTCCCTCTCTTCCTTGAGTCCGCCACGCTATGCCTATCTGGTTGACGGGCCGCCTTCCTCCGCCCTAAATTTCTCCTCAAAGCGGCAGCCCAGCCCGGTCAGCGCCTCTAGACCCTGTCGGCGTGAGCTAAGGCAGCCAGTCTCCACGATCCCTTGCCCACCCACACGCCCTCGACCTCCATCGTCTGCTTCGACATGGTCGCCAAGTGCTCACCTCCCGCTCCATCGACTCGGGCTCGAAGAATCGATGTATCACGCCCCCAAATCCAACGGGCGTGTACAAGCCGTGTTCGCCGTCTGATAGGGCGTGCGCTTCTGTCGGTTCCTTCAATGGTTTCCTGCCGCTGCAAGCCACCGGCAAAGGCATCCTGTTCCTTATTTTTGATACCCTTCCCCAAGCGGCCTCGACGGCGTGTGAATGGTCCACATTGAGTGGTGGAATCCCGCCCTGCGAAAAGGCCCGACAACACACGAGGCACCAGGACTCACACGCGACCCGTCAACACGGATCTTGCTGCCAGACATCCATGTCTGTTAGTCAGACCATGGTCCTGCCACTCCCCACACATGCTGCTTCAGTCGTCTCGTTAGCTCGCTGCTCACCTGAGACCTGGGAGGAGGCCTACGTTGGAACATTCTCCTCTTGCACCTGCTCCCGCTGTTTAGGTCCAGCCACACGTCGTTTTCGCTCTCCTGGCTTCGTCCTACCTGCTTGTCCGGGCCGTGATCCAACGCCACGCTGCCGCTTGCTGTGACGGAGGAAAGCGCCCTACCGGCCGCCTTCGTCTCAGAACTACGGACCCGAAAGCTGCGCTGCTGTGCCGCTGGTGAGCGTGCGGATCCTTCGACCGAAAGCTGCCAGCAATGAATCAAGCACACTGGCGGCGACGTCGGACGCTTCCATGCCTTATGACTGACGATCGGGTATCGCTTCTCGCGATGAGAAGCTTCTAAGTGGCTGTTACACGGTGTATCACAAGCGACAGGGCCTCAGCTGAATAGTATTCATCAAGACTTTGAAGATAGTTTTCTAGTGAAGGCGGAAAAAGATCGTATTTCATGTAGGCCCTTGCCCATCTGAGGGCTTCGCCGCAAGGAGGTGAGCTTGGCAGGCCGTCGAGTCTTTGGTTGACAACCAAGATCGACAGCGATTGCTCGGAAGATCGTGAAGCTAACATCTCTACTCGGCCCTGAAATCAAGCTCGATAACAGCTTGATGATCTTTGAGGACGAAAGCCAAGTATACGTAGATCATTGTAACATCTGGTATGCGTCCATCAGCAGGATCGGCCTCGGCAATCCCCGTGGCAAGCTTCGGCCGCGTTCCGACTTGGAAGAAAGTCGGGTGTGCGTGGCGCTGTGGCCGTACCGAGAATTGTCTCTCTGCAGCCTCTACGCATCACTCACAAACGGCGTCTTACTACCAGTTCTCCCGGCCGGCATAGACCCATGGCAGTATACAGGCCAAGACATGTGACTTGCGGCTTAGATTTTGCTATTGCAGGGTTCGCTCCGAAAAGCCGTCTTGTCTCGGCGCCTTTGCATATGTTCCAGCGGCACAGCACACTCTGGTGTCGAAAATTGGACCTGAGGAGGCACCCACGGAGCTGGGGAGCCAAGCGGGCCTTACTGGATCTTTGCAAGCCCATCCGCTAGCCACCCAGATTTCGAAAGTCAGTTGGATGCGAGACCGTCAACCCCATATTCACAGATCGGAATTCGGCTGCAGCGATGTGCACCTCGACGACGGCGCAGTTTGGGGATCCAAAAGACCAATGCAGACTGCTTTACGGCAACGTCTTCCGCCAACTACTCCCATTCCAGCCTTCAGCATCTCTGCCTACCCCAAGGGAAGTGATGCCAAATTTCCTGATGTGGCCTTAGTGACATGGCGCTAACGGATCGCCTTTCCTGAAAGAAGACCGGGGTCCTACCCTCCATCCCCCCGAAGTGTGGACGGATCCGCGGTGCTGGAAACAGTCCCCCCAGGCACTAACCGTTTTTCTCCTCGTTTAATAGACATCTTGGTTCTCAGCCTTTCAAAAGCTTCGGATCAACACATGCAGGCGCCTCTGGTACGCTTCGGTGCCTTACCCCTGACAACCCTTTGAAGGCCACGTTCAAGCCAAGATCGTGTATGAAGAAGGCTGGAGCATACTCATCGACCGGAACGAGCCTCCTTTGCAGCAACCCACCCTCTCTCCGGACTTGCTAATTCCACATTCCCTCCAGTTTATGCGGTTTGCATATGCCTTTTAGTGGGCCAGCCACCTCATGTAGTCACCCACCTTTCAGCCCGGCTACCTCGCCTTGCAGGAGAGATGGGAAAGGGACCCGATGCCAGCTACGCGATGAGTATTCAAGTGTGATGCTGGTTGCACTAGCGGTATCACGTCCCATAGGCGGGTTTAAGCAGGGGTAAGGACATTGTTGCATGGTCGCCGAGGCCTGCAGCTCGGGGTCCGCGTTTCTTAGCTACTTGGGATGGCGTCGCGTTTTCCCGCCAGGCAGCGCGTCTTCGAGTTTCTGGTCTTTTCGTTTATTCTCCCTTAACTTCAAGTCTGTTTCATCTTCCAGTCTAGAACTGATCAATGCTTCTGACTACATGATCTGACTGCGACTTTCGTCATGAGCTTTTCTATCAATGGCTCTTGACTCTGTCGATAGTAGTTCGACATTCGACAATCTTGAGCTATTGCCAAATGCAAACTACCACTCGAAGATTCACCAAGCTTCTAACTTCGATGGCGTTCTTGCCCGCTCACATCCGCCCGGCGAGACCTTACTGTTACCATCGTTCAGGCTCTGGTTCGAATCAGCGAACTCAATGGGAGCGTTTCCGGAAGATGCTAGGGCCCTCTATCTCTCCTCATTTCTTTGTTCGAGCACCCTTTGGACTGAGTTATCAGAGCTAACATGTACGGAGCTAGGCAAATCTACGTCAAATTATCCCAACGGCCTTCATTTTATACCTCGTTTCGAAGAACATCACCTGACAGGCCAGAGAATATACCTATCAACCCGACTGTATGAATTTGCTTCACAGTCCCATCCTTGTTGACCAAAGCTGGCATCCACGGATACGAATGAGCACTCGTTTCCCACTGTTTCATCTCAAATCCCGTACGAAAGCCATAGAGTCAGACCGGTACAAGCTGCTGAAGTGGTCCAGTTATGACGAGCTCCTGTCTCGTCAGCTGGAGATATAGAACAAGTTCATACCTTGAACAATGTCCCAGCCTTGCGTACTGAGATTGTTGTGGTCACCAGTGGCGAGACGTTCCTCCAAATGAACATGGTTATCGTTGCGTCCAGCCTTACACCTTCATATCACGTACTTTAACCTTTGGTCTTTTCATTGAAGATGGCATTCGATGTATAGGGGTTTAAGATCATATCAGCGCTGCCGTTAAAGCCAATAAATTAAATAACGCCAAGATTTGACTGATTTGATTGCCCCTACGCCAGTATTGGTTGATTTGCCCTGTTGGCCAATATAACAAAGCAAATCCATAGAACACGTGACTCAAAGCCGCCA